>NW_003852459.1:1625599-1636194 GCF_000181295.1 Otolemur garnettii
CATCACAGCTCACAGCAACCTCCAACTCCTGGGCTCAAGCAAGTCTCCTGCCTCAGCCTCCCAAGTAGCTGGGACCACAGGCACCCGCCACAATGCCCGGCCATTTTTTGGTTGCAGCCATCATTGTTGTTTGGCGGGCCCGGGCTGGGGATTAGGTGTATGTGGCTGGCGCCTTAGCCACTTGAGCCACAGGCGCCGAGCCTATGTGTCTATTCTTAATGTTAGCACCACATTGTCTTTATTACTAATGTTGCAGTAAGATTTGAAATTGATGTGAGTCCCCCAACTAGGCTCTTTTTCTACATTGTTTTGACTATTCTCTTTCCATTGAACTTAATCCATTTGTTCAAAAAAGACAGCTGAGTTTTTTATAAGGATTAAATTGAATCTCTTACTGTTTTAAGGAGTGTTAACCATTTCACCAGTATTCGGTCTTCTAATTCATAAACATAAGATGTCTTCTTATTTATTTAGGTAATTTTAAAATTTTTTTCAATTATATTTTATAGTTTCTAGCATACAAATCCAATTTTCTTTTCTTAAATTTATTTCTAAGGATTTTATTTTAATTTCCTCTTTTGGATGTTGTTTATTGAATGTGAATAGAAATAAAATTGATTTATGCATATCGTTTTTATAAGCTACATACGTTTAGAGCAATTTTATTAGTTCTAATAGATTTTTTGTGGATTGGTTAGGATTTTGCAGATTGCGTCATCTTCTACAGGGATAGTTTTACTTTCTCCTTTCCAATCTGAATGCATTTTTCTTTCTTCTTCTTTTTTTCTATTTTTTCTTGCCTAATTTTTCTGGCTGGTACCTCCAGTACAATGTTGAATAGAAAAACCAGTTAACTTTTTTTCCTTTTTGATTAAATCATAGCTGTGTACATTAATGCAGTCATGGGGTACGATGTGCTGGTTTTATATACAATTTGAAATATTTTCATCAAACCAGTTAACATAGCCTTCATGAGATTTTCTTAGTTATTGTGTGAAGACATTATATTTTACATTTGGTAAGTTGCACCAGTTAATTTTATTGAAGATTCTTTATATGTGATAGGTTTGAGCTCTTTTACTGCTTTCAAACATCTGTCTTTGTATTTTCAGAATATATGCTACAACTGGACATCTATTCCTTTGAGTTTATCCTAACTGGACTTTGTTGAATTTCTTATGTATATAGATTAGTTTTCTTCAGCAAATTTGAGAAGTTTTAAGCCACTATCTTTCTCAGGTTTTTTTTTAATATTTTTTGTTATATGAATTCACTGAAGTCTTCACTCTAGGATGCTAGTGTCTGATGATGATTGAACAGAGAGTTCCTCAAATGCCTTGAGCCAGTCTGTCTTCCATCCTTTGCAAGATGCTCCATGTATGTGTTCGTGTGCACTTTCAATGCGCCTGCAGACAGTATACAATGCAAGTCTTCCTTCAGCCTTTATTTCTACTTGTGCAGCACTTCAAATTACAGAAATGAGAGAGTAGGGCTGTCTTAGGTCTTTTCTTCTAGATCCCCAGGAAAATGTTGAAGTTTTTTAAAGCCCAATGTGGACATGAAATTCTCTTGCTTTTTCTTTTAAGTATTTTTGGTTACCTCTTTGTTTGCCCCGACAATCACTACCACCTCAGGGAGCTCTGATGTTAAAAGATTACGGCTTTGGTCGTAAATCTGGGAAAAGACTGTTGACAATGAGCGAGCACTGAATCGGGTCAAAGAGGGCCCCTGAGTGGGGGGACCTAAGGAAATGCCAGACAAGTCAAACAATGACTATTCTTTGGCAACAGGGCTTTTCCTAGAGTTTCATATAGAAAATATAAAGTTGAATTCTTTCTTCCTAAGAACTGAAATTTTATATTTAAATGGATTAAGTCTAACATGATAAAACATTTTAAAGTTGGGAAGGTTTATAAAATAAAAATTGAAAGAAGATATAATAACAAATTATTGGACTAGAATTTGCTGATATCAAAATTTAAAGAAAAACCCTTTCATCAAAATATGTGCTAAAAGAAGAAAAGATAAGTTACAAACTGTGAAAATATGCATACATATATAGGATTTCAATTTACATATTTGATAAAGGATTGATGTAAAGAAATACAAGTCAATTAATGAACTTGAAGGTAAAATGAGTACTAAAAAGTAAAGAAAGTAATTCTCAAAATATTATTTAGAACAAAAAGCCCTTATAAAATGATGAAAACAATTAAAATCAGTTTAGAAATGAATAAGGCATAGATGGGCAAACCAGGAGATAATAACTTGAGACTAATAAGGTGGTCCCTCCAAGAAGTATAGGAAGAAGACTGGATTATGAAAACATAAATATATGTAAATGGTTTCCAAGTTCCAGACTTTGTGTGTGAGGGATGGCAAATGGAAACAACCACAAAAATAATCATAGAAGACTTTAATAAATGTAACACACCCATATTAAAAAATATCTAGCAAAGTATGAATATTTTATGAGAGAATATCTAGAATAGTGGTAACATCCAGAAAAATAGAACATAAGGAAAAGCATTAAAAGGAAAAATAAAAAGATACTATATGAAGATAAAGGGAATACTTCCATAAGAATATAAAGCAATGTTATATAACTTAACAGTATATAAAGCAGATGAAGAAATATACAATAGAAATATAAAACTGACATCCTCCAAATATGACTCCTGATACTGGTAGATGAAACAGATTAGAAATGATCAAGGACATATAAATGTGAACAATACTTAAAAATAATCTTATGTAATAGACATAGATGTTAGTATGGAAAGCAAGGGCCCCTACCTCCCAAAGATACAGGAGAATTTTTCTATTTTTATTCTTAGTAAAGTATCCATAGCTATGTAGAAATATGATTGCAGCAAAAGGGTAAGGTCCAATGGTTTGGAGTGTGTGGGAAACCCCATCTGTTTAGATTCTCTCTCACCTCTCTGAGTGTGCATTCCTTCCTTGGGGGTGTGGGGCGAAGCACTGCCTGGAATGGGCCATAATGGACCAGCCACACAAGGGAGGTCAGAGAATTTCTTTACAGCCAGTTTTTATGCAGAATAACTTTAGGTTTTATAAGTTGACTTTCAGGGAAATGGACTTCTGCCTTTTATAACCTGTCTTGGGAAAGAGGGATTCTAGCTTCTAGGGTAGATTTAGAGAAGAATATGACTGAGAGGCAGGAGGACAGGAGAAGGTCTGAGAAAATTTAGGTCATTCCTGTACATCAGTCAGGATTACCTCAAAATAGTGGTAAGAATTGTAAGGTTCCTATGAAAATATCTAGACAATGTTTTAAAAGTCGTTCATACAAAAAAACCCCGCACATAAACAGTATTAGGGATCCAAATAATATAATAAATCAAAACGCAAGCCATAATTTCTTTGAGGAGAAAATAAACAGCCGGGTCTGTTCTTCACAAATGTTTGTCTAGAATATCGACAAATGTAATTAGAAACAAATGTAATTAGAAATATATGCCATCATCAATTTTTAACGATTTTTGACCTATAATAGTTTAAATTTGGTAAAATGATTATATAATATTTATGACATTTTAATTTACAACAAGAGACAGTAAGTTTTCCAAAAGAATAAAAGAAGGGGGTGGCGCCTGTGGCTCAGAGGAGTAAGGCACTGGCCCCATATGCTGGAGGTGGTGGGTTCAAACCCAGCCCTGGCCAAAAACTGCAAAAACAAAGAAAATAAACAAACAAACAAACAAAAAAGAATAAAAGAAGGAAGGATAAAAAAGGCGGGCAGGCAAGAAAGGAAAAGGAAGGCAGGAAGGATGGACAGAAGGAAGGAAGGAAAGGAGGAAAGGAGAGAGGGAAGAAAGAAAGTGTGGGGATTTCCCTGGCTGGTGCAAGGTATTTTTTACCTAATATAGTATATAAGACCAAATAGACAAGTTATTAGATGAAAAAAATAATAAAGCTGAATTCATCGCAATTTGAAAAATTTGCTTTGTAAAAAAGCACAGAAATTAAAGTAGTCTAGAGATTGGAAGACATATTTGCCATACACCCAAAAGAAGTTTGGAAGTAGAGAAGTCTGGAATATAGAGAAATCTTGTAATCTTTTAATGAATATAGCCAGATTAAACTAGATACATGGCCAATATTTCAAAGAGATAAACTGAATGACTGACAAACAAGTAAAAATATGTTCAACCTCACAGAAAAAAATGAATAAAACACTGAGATAATTTTGTCACTTATAATTATGGTAAAATTTTAAAACCATGGCAATACCAGATATGGAAGAAGAGTAAAACATGGTACAAACATGGGGGTACACTAAACTTGTTGATGTCAAATAAAACGTGACCTGTGCATGCTTTATGACGAAGTCAGACTCCTTCTCAAGAACCTCCTGTGCCAGGCACAGTGGCTCACACCTGTAATCCCAGCACTCCGGGACGCTGAGGCAGGTGGATTATTTGAGCTCACCAGTTCAAGGTCAGTCCAATCAAGAGTGAAACCTCACCTCGATAAATATAGTCTGTCATTGTGGCTGGTGCCTGCAGTCCCAGCTACTCAGGAGGCTGAAGTAAGAGAATCACTTGAGCTGGAGAGTTTAAGATTGCTATGAGCTATGACACCACAGTACTCTACTGAGGGTGACAAAGTAAAACTCTGTCTCACACACACACACACACAAAACACACACACAAAAGAATTTTCATTGCAATATAATTTGCAACATGTAAAATTTCAAAACAGCCAAAATGTCTACCAATAGAAAAAAAAGGATAAATAAGAAGTAAATTCGACCTAGGTACAACAGTAGTTTTCAAACAAATAATACTGCAAGAAATGTAACTTCTAAAGCTTATATACAAAATGGCTACATTCATAAATTTATAAAACATAATGAAGAATTATGGGAAAATTAAATATGCAACATTTTTTGTTGTTGTTGAATGGAGTCTCACTCTGTCATCTGGGCTAGAGAGTGGCGTCATCATAGCTCACTGCATCCTCAAATTCCAGAGCTCAAGTGATCCTCCCACCTCCTGGAGTGTTAGTATTACTGGTGGGAGCCACCACACCCAAAATAGCAGTATTTGTAATGGCATTGGAAGGGCATAAGCTAAATCTATGTTAGTGGTTACTTCAGAAAAAGAAAAGGCAACTGGCTGCAGAGAGCAAGAGGAGTTTTAATTTTATAATATTTATATGTGTAAAAACTGAAACCAGTAGGACAAATGGATATAGCCAATTCTAGGTATGGGTTACATGAGTGTTTATAATAAAGTCTGCATTTTTAGTTTGCTACATTTTTTATTTGCTTTAGTTAATTCTTCTATCAAATTCTTAAAAGTTAAACTAAAATCAATTTACATACTTCTCATCATGTACCTAGAATTTGTACTCTTCATTTTTTAGTTAGTTAGTTTCTGACAAAGAGAAGTGAAATATAAATTCAGGAGTCAACAGTACCTCTGTTCACTTCCTTCAACTTTGAGGGATTGGATTAGATGATTTTTTATGTCCTTCTTAGCAATATGATTCTATGAAATCTGCAAGAAGCAGCATATTTATTTCATTATAAGGAGAGCCTCTCTCAAACAATTAATAATAGTAAGCTCCTTTATTTTTATTATCTTCATATAATACCTGATCTGTCTGTGTATGCCAAATACTGCTGTGGAGATGAAAAGACCCCTCTAAGTGCTTAAGCATCCTTTACAGGATTCATGGGTGTGGAGGTGTTTAAATATTACCAGAATTGCACTGGAATAAATAACGTTCACTTTGACTGTCTTTGAAAAGTAGAATTGGTTTGTCAGCACTTCAGGTGAGTATTTGGGTGAAAGAAAGTTTAAAAGCAAAGAAAAAGTTGAGAAACAACTCAATAAACATACAAGTGAAACTAAAATCACTAATTTGATAGATTATATAGCATGTCTTATGAACTAACCTACTAAAATCTTGATAGATAGCTATACATATATATGTATGTATGTATGTGCAGATCTCTCAATAATAAACAAATGTTAAAAATGTGTTTCCTTCACAAGTTGTCAGATATTGAGAAAGAAAATGAATAATATCAAATGTTGATAGAGTGGCAAAAGTGGTGAGTTGTCATACAGTGCCAGTTAGAATAATGGATTAGTAAAACCTATTTAGGAAAACTGGCATCATTTTAATAAAACTGAAAATGTATGTAGTTTTTAACTCAGCAGCTTCTCCCAGATTCTTAGGCTGGCCTACTCTCCCTTTGTGCTGCCCCATTTCTAAGTGTCACAAGCAAGTTGCCCTTCATGGCATTGGATATTAGTAATCTGGTACCGGGGAGGAGGCAGGTGGAATAATCAGAGAAGGGTTAAATAGAAGGACGCCTGACCTCAGCTGAGGCCATAAGTGCTTTGTTGTATTATAATCGCTAATTTACTCGTATTCGTCATCTACTTCACTGAGCCAGGAATTAGATCTATTTAATAGCCATATCCTCTGTGTCTACCATATGGATATGTAATATGTTTTCAGCAACTTATGTATAAAATTCTGGAAAGTATATTGAGAGAAGAAAAGAAGGAACATGGTGCTTCTGAGGAATTAGGACACAGTGGTGATAGAGGTGGGAGAGTGGATGTCTATGGCCTGAATAATTGGCTCCGTGGTGGGTCCCAAGGGCTTGGTGATGTTTTTGAAACAGGAGGCTTTGCTCAATGCTGCTGTCTCTGAGTGGCGCTGGAGCAGCAAGCACAGAGAAGGCACTTTGGACTACATGTATAAAATAAGCATACGGACAACTCCTTGCGATGCCTGGATATAACTGCAAAAGAACTTAATAGTTGCATGAGGAATCTCAATAGGCATGAAATGCCAAGTACAAGGAAGAGATTGGTTATTTAATTATACAATACAGTATGTGGTTTTATGATGGAATTACACATTCTGAATAGGTAATTTTCTTCAATAAACTAACTCTGTTTTTCAAAAAAGCTTTCACTGAAATATATTAAAGATATCTTAGTATTCTTTAGTATAATGCACTGTAAGTAATTTAAGCCGTTTTTAATAACAGAAGAAATTCATCATAAAATAATATTATTTACTCTATTTTAATATTTTCATTCCCAAAGGAGATATTAAAATAGTGCTATGATGTCCTCTGCACTAAACGGCCTAAGATGACCCAGATATGTAAGCCTTTATAATTTTTGCATATTTCTCCCCTGAGTTTTATGTGTCCCCATTATCTGAAAGCTCCTTGTCACTTCTTCCATTTTGGAGACTATGCCTCAAAGACTTTCCCCCTCCATTGAATGTGTGTCTAGTTATATTGTTTGATCTTTCTAATCTGCAATAGACTATGAAATCAAATATATCAGATACTTGGTATAATTTTTTAATGATAAAAATATGATCTGAATAAGAGATAAAATGACATTTTCAGTAATATTAGCAATACCATATATGTATGAAAAAGCCACATGAGCTCTCGCTTCATATCTGTCAGAATGACTATGATCAAAAAGACAAAAGGTAAATGAGTCTTGGTGAGAATGTGAAAAAAAGGTAACTCTTATACTTCATTGGTAAGAATATACATTGATACAGCTATTATCAAAAAGAGTATGGGATTCCTCAAAAAATTAAATTATAACTACCATATGACCCAGCAACCCCCCTCACTGAGTATAAACCCCAAAGAAAATGAAATCAGCAGCTTGCAGAAATATCTGGACATACCAGTCCTTCCTTACTCATTGCAGCATCATTTACAATGGCCAAGATGTGAAAATAACGTAGGTGTCTATTAATACATGAACAGATAAAGAAATTGTGGCAACTGTGGTGCGTGTGTGTATACAGAAAATGGCACGCACACAATGGAATATTATTTAAAGGGATCAGCCTTAAGAAAGGAGAGTCTGTCATTTTCCGTAACATAGATGATACTGGAGGATGTTATGTTAAGTAAAATAAATCAGGCACAGCAAGAAAAACACTGCATGATCTGACTTCAGTGAAATAAAACAAAATCATACATACAACGTCATGCAGAGAAGCAGAGAGTAGAAAGACGGTTACCAGTGAAGAGGGTTGAGTGCGGGAGGAAATAGGAAGATGTAGGTCAAAGGAGACAAAGATGCAGTTATGTAGAATGAATAAGTCTAGAGCTAGAATTTACAGCATAAAGACTGTAATTAATAATATTTTATGATTGAAATTGGCTAAAAGAGTAAATTTTGTGTGCTGCTACAAACACACGAAAAGGTAGCTCTGGCTGGAGATGAACGTTACTTTGCTTGACTATAGTAATCATTTCATTATGTACATGTATTAGCATATGGTGCTTAAGGTGTAAGCATCATGTATATTTACATAAATATGTAAAATATAAAAACCATAGTAAAAATCACAGCTAGAACTTATTGAGGTAATACACTTAGGTAAGTGTATTACCTGATTTAATCTGCACAATACCCTTTTGAAGTAAGTACTATTTTCATTCCCATTTTTCAGGTGATAAAACTGAAGAACCACGAAGTGAAGCTACCAGGCCAACATCACACGTATGATAGTGGGAGGCTTGCATTTCAAACTTGAACAGTTTGAATCCAGAGGCTCACATAGCTTTCTTCCCTTCTGTAAATAAAATATGGGCGCTGAGTACAGCATCTCTGAATTTCTAATTATAAGAGTTTCCTATGTTCTGAATTTAAAAATGTATAGCCTGAGAAGAATGGCATATTTTTGAATCTTTTGTTAAGAATACACATAACTAATATAAAGACTCCAAGGCCATGTTCAATTTATACCTCTCTGGAAAGAGAAGTTATTAAGCTTTCTCAATCTGGAGCCTCATCTCAAGATGGTCAGAAATCTTACTGTACTCCCTGATTAAACTCTGAATTGCAAAAACACGCAATCTTTCAGTCTCATTTACTATTTTGAAGAAGGTCTGGCAAGCCCTCTTCCTTGTGGAGTTAGGCAACTGGTCTGACTGGCATACCCAGACTCAACTAGGGAGCTAAAGTAGGTTTTCCATCATCAGAAGTATTTTGATTGCTGTTTAGTCTCATTGTGAACAGAATATCCTCTTGAGGCAAAGATCTGCTAGACATTTTAATGCCAATGAGTGCTGGCTCCTCCAGAAATGATGGGTGCTATTTTATGATGCTATTAGAGCAAGACCAATTTCAGATTCATCTTTGACCTGAAAGACATAATATTTCCCTTTCGATTCCCAATATCACATTCCAGCTTATTAACGTCAGAAATGAGAGCTCAAACATTGTAGGCATCAAGGAGTTGAACATACACCAAATATTCTAAGACTTTGTGTACACAGTTGGTTTGAAAAGACTATTAGCAAGATTATTGCAAGTTTTAGGTTTCTTAGGATACTGTAGTTTCAATTATAAACACTTGAGAATAATTCATTTCCTTTGGAGTGGGATACAAAATGCAATTCATTTTAATTATCCAAAAAAGATCTTTATGCTATAATTTCTCTCTTGTAGCTATCTAAGCTATCTAAATAAGAATTTTTTTAAAAACCTGGAATACAGACACAAAGAAGACAATTTAATAGCATCAATAGATATTAATTGATCTATGGATTTAACTAAACAGATGTTAAACACTTAAGAGATAGAGTTATACTAATGATTAGCCTGACCAATTCATTTATGTTCTTTTACTCCATAATTTAATTGTAGACTTATCCTCCCACATGCTTCCATAAAATGGGGATTTTGAAAAGTACAAGAATGCCTATATACAGAACTACATTTCAAATCTCAAAAATATTTGTGTTACAATTATCTGTAGCTGTGGGGTCAATGTGTCTCATTTGTTACATAAAACATAACAATTTGAAATAATTCTAAGAAGACTTGAAAGCCCATTGAAATTTGTAAAACTCTTGGATAATCTCATTTTAAAAAGAAAAGGTTTTTAACAGCTTCCTTTGTTAAAGTAATAATAGTCACTCCCACAGGAAAGCCATTAGTGAAGATGCTATTGAATGCAGCAAACAGCCTCAGTCACAGCCAACATAATACGAGACCTGAAGATGAAACATAAATTATTTTTTTAAAGAAAGAAAGACTGTAAGAAGCACATCCTTGACTCAGAGGCTGAATCAATATTATGGGATTCTTAAATGTAGTAAATATGAGATTGATTGTCTATGTATCACTCAGTAATTAAGGTTAGATGACATCATGTGAGAAACTTCTTTTTAACACACATCCAGGAAGAATTCTCAGAATGCATGCTTCACAGGAATAATCAGAAAGTTGCCTTGTGGAGGACAAGTTGGTCACGCGAGTAGATGATAACATCTCATAAGTATAGCTCATTTGTGAAATAAGTGTTTCAGCCAATGATCGATTTGAGGAGATAGTTGTATGTTTTGTTATTTATAGTTGTCACAGCAATATTCTACAGTGCACACTGATGTTTGTATCTTGTGTTTATATAGGATATGTCATCTGAAGGGCTCAAAATGTTTGCTGTCCCTTATCTAGTTTAGCCTCACAAGTGCTTTAAATATAGCATTTTATAGGTTGACAAATAAAATATATAGAAAGGTTATTTTCTTAAAGTCACAGGACAAGGCGTAAATT
>NW_003852459.1:1636897-1663916 GCF_000181295.1 Otolemur garnettii
CTCACTGGAGTTAGATGATATCTCAGAGTAGTTTTGATTTGCATTTCTCTGATGATTAAGGATGGTGAGCATTTTTTCATATATCTGTAGGCTGTACGCTGGTCTTCTTTGGAGAAATTTCTCTTCAAGTCCCTTGACTATCCTGAGATGGGATCACTCGTTTTCTTCTTGCCAATACGTTTAAGTTCTCTATGGATTCTGGTTACTAAACCTTTGTCGGAGACAAGGCGTAAATTCTTACAGAGTTTATCACACAGGTAACTCTCCTGAGCACCCCTCCATCTACATTTGCAAGTAACTTTGCAACATACACATACAAAAAGGTGCTATGGAGATGGGTCTGAGTCTAATTGTTCAAAGAAGTTTATAATGAAATGTAGAATATTTCGTAATCCTGAGGGAAATTTTGTTTTACCATACAATAATGCAAAGGTCATAGGTTATCATTAATCAACTCTTTTACCTGCCTTCTGAATGCAACCACAGAATTTTGTATAAAGAAAAATGTTGAAGGATGGCTACATATAAATGGTTTCTATTTTTTCTCTACCTTTATCTGATATATACATTTATATATTATTTTTAATAACGTGAGGTATATTTAAGCATTATGACCATTTAGCAAAATTATCCTTTCAGCGATTCAAGTTATTCTTAATTCAAAACTCTTCCTGAGACTAGGTTTAGAACAATTATAATATAATCAGAAGTCAAGTCCCCTCTAAAGATAGAAGCTTTTAGAGCTTTCTTTTCGAGCCAATCATTGTTCCCATACAATGCAGAGGAATGTGTAATGAGATGACACAACGTGGCTGCCGGTTGATTCCATTTGGCTTTGACAACTAAACATGTTTTGAGAGGATTAGGAAATTTGAGTATTCACAATATTGGTAGCTCTTGTTATCAACTTAATCTCATTCTGTTCACTCAGCAGAATACAGACACCCAAAGAATGAAAGTGATAGCAAGGAAGATTTCAGAAGCATGAGGTCCGTGGGAATGCATCACCAAGAACTGCATTTAGTTATCACTTAATCACGAGGCCAGCTCAGTGACACAATGGGTGTACTGCCTACCCTGGCTGGCTCTTCTAGAATAAAACTAGCTCCTACTTGTGGAAGAAAGGAAGGGTTCAGCTGTTTCCAACAGTACCATTTGCTTAGAATTCTTAAAGATCTAGAAGCTGATTTCTAATCTTGGGCATATATCTCCTTTAACCTACATACTTTCTTTTATGCATCTAAGGCAAACATCTTAACTATGCCCAAATAAATTATACATTCCTTATTTAATTATTCTTTAAAAATATCCTGTTTGTTATGTAAAGTAATTGGAGGCACGAGGGTTGTCAATAATAGCTGGCTAAGCAACCTCACACCTTCTCTGGGCCTTAGACTTCTCAATGCTAAAATAATTGATCTTGGACTTTACATCTAACTTATTTTCCCACTAATATGCTTTATTTGTGTGATTCCACTCTCCACGCTGCCCTTCACCACCTTGACCTAAAACACATATCTGAAAGTTTTTATTTTCATTCCTTCCTATTTTAGGAGTAAACTAAAACTCTAAAGAGATCATTGGTCTTTATTCTCAGTGGATCTAAATGATATATATCTTTGGGCACACAGATAGAAAAAGATATTCCATTGTTCTTTATCACTTTACTCCATTTAGGGCAAGGTATCATTATCCTTCAATCTCATTGACAAATATGAAATTAATCATACTCCATATATATACGACTATGTTGTATTCTGAAGGCATTAATGAATATAACAGGTAAGATGTATGTTTAAAATATATTTGAAATGTATTTCCTCCCCTCAGGAGGAACTAGGGTATATAGAGTATACTTCAAAGTGGGTGGGCAGTAAACAGACAATAACAAAGGAGACTAAATAGTATTGACATTGAAGGAGTTGAAAGGGGATAATTATGTAGGACAGTGGAGTCGTGAAGTTTGGTCATAGAAGCAAAGTGGTTGTAGGTGCTCTGTTTACCCTCTCAGACCTTGGCAGTAGACACATGTCCTTTGTGCTCTGTGTCCTCATCAGCACTTGATACTATACAATTTTTAAATTTTGGAGAAATTTAATATATAAGAAATTATTTCTTTTATAGTTTTAATTCACACTTATCTGCTTATTAGGATGTTGAACACATTAAAATGTTTGTGTGTATTGATTAAAACCCCCTGTTGTTTTTCTATTGATGTTCCTATAAAGTACATTTTAGTATTTTTATATTATCACAAAGGTGGGGCATTCTCTCAAGGGTGGTGAACTAATGGGATATTGAAAGTCAGTGGATCATCTTCCTTTGCAATCAGCTGCATGGTCAATAGTTTTAAAGTGGTAAAAAGTTCTCATTCAGCATACATCCTTCTGCAGGCTGGTGAAACACAGTAGTTCTATATTGCAATGATATTTGAAATGCTAGTGAACAAAAGATCTGAAACTTGTGCCAACATTTAAATCAAGTCACTACCTTCTTCAATAAGAATATCTTGGTATGACAAATCAAAAAGTCAGCTCAACAA
The DNA here is from genome assembly GCF_000181295.1 of Otolemur garnettii. NCBI lineage: Eukaryota > Metazoa > Chordata > Mammalia > Primates > Galagidae > Otolemur > Otolemur garnettii. The sequence goes on from NW_003852459.1 coordinate 1,639,440, forward strand.
AACATTATACTTAGTTCTGTATCTAATTTACTTTTTGCCTCAAGTTCTTTATCTCACTAGAAACCAGTAATGGTTTGAGAATGATAGCCAGTCCATGAACCACACTTGCACAGACTGTACGATAGACTTTTGAATTTTAAATTCATATTTTATTTTCTCTTCCTCTCTTTCACTCTCACATACATGCACATAGAGAGAGAAATGTAAACATGTATATATGTGCATATATAATTATATATAAGCATGTATGCAAATTTATGTATATAAGTATATATTTTATGCATTTATATATAATATATACATATCATTTGTGCTTATATATGTCTATCTTGTTAAATTTGTGATTCAAAATAAGATCTACTTGGAAAAAACTAACAGCTCTTTCCCATATACACTACAATGCAATTTATTGTTGCTTTATTCATAATGGACAATAAATTAACAGTTGCTTTTTGGACACATACTTTAATGGCAATAATTATAATAAACAGATTTGAGTTAATTCAGAGGATTCTTTAAGATTCAGCAAGTAACAAACAGTATTTATTTAGCACTTAGTAGATATTGGATATTGTCATAGGCACTGTAGCCAGTTAAGTAAATTATTCATACCCTGGATATAAGGAGTTAGAAGTTAAATACATGAAAAACAAGTGCAATGAGGTGTTGTGTGTACCCAGAAAGATTTACTTATAGGATACTCTAGCAGTTCAGGAAATAAAATGATTGTTGCTAGCCAGCAAAATTTGAAGAGGGTCAAGAAAAATCATCTTTGTGAATCTCAGCCATTTTTTATGATAGACATTACCTTCTTTTTATACAGGAATATCATAACATCTGTCTTAAAAATGTATTCCAGACCATTCTTGCCTTACAATGGGGCCATGTCCTGATAAACCCATCATAAGTCAAAACTGCATTTAATATCTCAAAAAAACCCATTGTAAAATGGAAAATGCTAAGTCAAAACATTGTAACTCCAGATGTTCCTCAACTTACAATGGGGTTACATCAGTAAAGTTCAAAAATATTAAGTGGAACAGTCATAAATTAGGGTTGCCTCTTCCACTGACTCTGTGTAGTGGACCGGCCACTCACCTGTCTCCTGCATGCATTGTAGAATGCATCACCTTGATAATGTGATCACTGGAATAGTTTCCATTGTACTTGATCAGGTTGAATCATGGAACTCACAAAGAATATTTTAAATTCAGCAATAAAAATTCAAAATCCAGTGGGACATAAAATAAATTGACTCCAAAGTGTTTTAGTACTGTAAGCACTCTTGTTTGTGTATCTGTGCACATTCTAATTAAGTGAGGTTCAAGAAAAACCATCTACATTTGTTCCTTTTTTATTTTTTGTGTCTGTGTAACATGCCTTGTTTTGTAGTCCTGTCTTACCATGTTGCTAAAGAGTAAAGAAGAACAGCAATCACTCGCCACTTCACAAACATCCAGAACCTCACGATGTTTAATAATAAAGTCACAATTTTGAGAATTGCTTTTTTAAAAAAATTCTTTTTCCTATAATTGCCTACCTCTTTTCACTTTCTTTTCTAACTGCTGGGATATCTGTGTTTTCAATCTCTCATCAATTTCACTCTTCCTCCTTTCACCATTGTGAAGAACAATGAAATTTTTCTGAACATTTTACCTTTTATACTTTTCATACTTTTTTCTAAAAATACTGATTACATCAGCCACCTTCCTCAAAATGATTCTTTTGGGGGAAACCTAATAAAATTCTAAGCCCATTTCAAGCTTTCAGTCTTATATCATGTTTACTTCAAGTAAACATCTCTATTAAACCAAAAAATTCAAAGCTTTATAACAGAAACCCTACCTTGCACAGTAAAAGTTGTTTCCAATATTTTAGCTTTTAAAGAAAACTGATATTTTAGAAATTAAGTTTTAAAATGGAAGTAGACTAAAGTGGAAAATTTAAACCTATGAATCTGAAAGGCCACATTCTAATAGTTAATGCCAGGGTCCCAAGGACGTGGTGAAAGATTTGCTCTGCAATAATGAACAGAAATTATGTTTATGTTCTAAAGCTTTTTTGCTCTTAATTTGTTTTACAATGTTTTAAAAATTGTGTTCTGTGGTCAAAGATATATAATTGAGTTGATCTATGGAAAGATTTTTGAGGGAAACCCAAGTATTGAATTTATATATCCTAATTTGGAAAAACTAAAAAGGAAACAAAAGTTGGGTTATTTGGGGGCAAAAGTAAAGTTTGTCTAAAAACAACAGTGTCCATACTATTCCCCCTGGCTTTCAAGGTTAATCATCATGACGATTCAGCTTCAGAAAGAAATATTTCAAATAGTTCTGATTATTATACATACAGCAATTTTTATAATAGGAGAAACCTAGAAGTGTTAATCAAAGAAAACTGACGAAAAAGTAAGTTATTGCCAGTTATAATATCATTTTGTTAATTTTTAAAACCATACATTAAATTTTATACCTGTATATATGTGTGTGTATGTGTATATTTATATAGACATATATACCTGGAAGATTATATGCCAGTCTAATATCAAAAAAATCTTAGTAAACTCAGCAGAGTAAATGAAAGGATTTTCACTACTTCTGAATTTTTTTTTTACAGTTTCAACTTTATAATATTTTTGGATCACAATACTTTTAGAATTAAAAAAAAACCCTCAGTGAATATAATTTAAAACAGTGGAAGTCAATCATGGAGCTCAAGAACATCCTTATGTGTGTAGTAGGCTCAAGACAATAGCCAACGGCATGTCAAAGGTCTGCGGCCAGGTGATCGATTTGGAGACAAAGAACAAATAAACACCAGAAATCGAGGTCAGGTGCTGGATCGAATCTTGGCAAGCAGTCACAACTGACAGGTCATCATCTGAGATGAGGTTAGAGATGGAAACAAGCAGACATGCCAGAGTCTGGAAGCACAGTGATCTTCCATGACAATATAATGCTGTTGTCAAATTAGCAGAGAGCCAGAGTACAAGGAGAGGCAACTCTCCCACTGATTGGGAACCCTGGGCCCTAGAATACAAAGAAAATTGATGATTACAATAGCTAGGCAAATCACAGAAACAAGATAGCCAGTTTGAACAAAAAATGGGTGAAGCAGAAAAAATGCACACTCCACTCAGCAAACACATAGGGCTGAGGTCTTCTTTGTTCACAAGGAAGTCCTGTCCATGTCTTCTAGTGAAGTAGAAAGGAATCTGAGGCTGTGGCTAGCTGGGATGTCAGGGGATGACAGGGGTGTAAAACTGGATAGGTGCCCAGCAGTTTAAAAGACAGGAATGAAGAGTGTCAAATTCTCCTTGAAAGCAGGCTTTTCTCCATACTCCTATTTGCAGTGCAATCGTTTGGGAGGACTATAAGTATTTTGAAATTACTCTCTTTGTGGGCTAGCATAATTGCACCCTCTCTTTGTGGCTATCTCAAAATATGGTCTCACAACTTCCCATTTTCAGCTTATGGAGTTTTTTTTGTTTGCTTGTCCTCATATTTTTTCCTAGGATGCAATTCTTTCCCCTTTGTTGTGTTTTCACAAGCCACTTCCTCACCTTAAGAAAGTCATTGAAATTTTCAAGTATATTCTCCAAGGACAGCTACCCCTCCCAACCTGATGTTATCCATGAACTTAAGGAGTAAGAGCTCTACTTAATCATCCCAGTCATTGATAAAGATATAGTAATGGACCTAGGACAGATTCTGAAGCATCACTCAATAGCCACCCCCATCCCTCAGGGCAGAGTGGACCGATTAATAACTCCTCTTTGAGTGTGACCTTCCAAGCAGTGGCACACCCATGCTTTAATAGCAGGATCTCAGCTCAGCTTTGCTGCTCTCTAATTAATGTCATATGAGACTGAATTAAAAGCCCGACTGAAATAAAGATCTTATATCTATTGCTTTCCTCTTAACCACAGGGTCTGTCACTCTGTCACACAGGGAATTAGATTAGTCTGATCTGATTTATTCTTCCTGAAGACATGTTTTTTAAAAAGAAATCTCCTCTTAGAGCTTCTATATGTTTGCAAATTGAGAATTGGTCAATAGAAAGCACACAGCAGACTTTGTGCTTGAAGAATTTACACTCAGGATAGAGGTCCCTTAGCAACTAGAAGAATTAAAGGCATTGTGACTTTTATTTTTAAGTACTAAGATCAGTGTACAGGCATACATTTGCTCATCATTTTCCGTGACTTTCCACACAAAAGATATGAATAAGCCTCAGTGTTCATTTATTCGTTATTTTACTCTCCTCACACATCTTACACAGATCTTTGTAGAAGCTTAAGATCCATCCTCAGTTCTAAAAATTGGTCAAAATCTCTGAAACAGCCCTAAGAGAAGATCAATGATATGATTTTAAAATAGCTCAAAGGAACAAAATTGCTACATCTATGACAAGTTCATTGGGGTAACTCTTCCTTATTAGACTTGAAAAATACTTCTCTGTATTTTTTATTAATTTTAAGAAAATCCTGTCAGGATGATCATGTCAAAAATGTAAAGTACACTGACTATTAGAATCTCAGGAATCTAGAAGACGAATTCTAGAATTCTTAATCTTTTCGTGTGTACAAATATATACATGCATATAGAGGTTCTACCAAATTATCAAAATAGTTTTCTTTTCTATGTGTTCAAGTAAATGAATGAAAAAGATTAATTGTGATATATGATTAAGAAAAATAATCAATTAAGCAGTAAACACCAAGTTGGGTTTTGTGTGTGTGTGTGTGTGTGTGTGTGTGTTTGAGACAGTCTTACTCTGTTGCTCAGGCTAGAGTACCGTGGCATCAGCCTAGGTTACAGGAAGCTAAAACTTCTGGGTTCGAGTGATCCTCCTGCCTCAGCCTCTGAATAGCTGGGATTACATGTGGCCACTATAATGTCCGGCTATTTTTTTTTTTTTTTTTTTTTTTTTTTAGTAGAGGCAGGGTCTTACTCTTATGCCGGCTAGTCTCAAACTCCTGAGTTTAAGTGATCCTCCTCTGCCTTGGTCACAGAGTGCTAGGATTACAGGTGTAAGCCACTGCACCTGTCCCAATACCAACCAATTTATGACACAAAATTAAGACATTCTTTTTTCTCATTCTCTCAACCAATGTCTGTAAAGCATCTTCTACGTGCCAGGGACTGGTTCAGGAGACACAGTGAGAAACACATCAGACTGAGGCTGTATTTTAAGAGGAAGAGGCAGACAACAAGCACAGAACGAAGAAAACTAATATAGTATATAAATTTCAGTAACTGGTATGGAGAAAAATGAAGCAGAGTGGGCTCCAGGAGTGGCAGGTGGTAACTTAAATGGGGACAATAGGAAATGCTTCCTTTTGCAAAGAATAAAGGAGGTGAAGGTGAGAATCATTTGGGTATCTGGGGAAGAATATTTTCAGACAAAGAAATAGCAAAGATTGGATTAAGTTTTTTTTTCTTTAACTTAATTAAAGGTACTTGGCTCTTGTGGCCTCAAATATTGAATTGGTGAAGAAGAAAAGATAAAAATCACTGTACACATACAGATACCAGTTAATTTTAAATGGTGATATTGTTTTTGATTACTTAGCATAGACTGTAAGAAATTGTAATAAAACTTGCCCTATAATAAATATATATTCATAAAGATAATCCTATATAGGTGAAAATTATTTTATTGAAGAAAAGCTATTTTTCAAAAGTTTTTAATAGAATTTACACACTAGAAAGATAACTCCTTAGCAGTATTTTCCTAAGTTTAGTTGTTATATTTTGAGTAGTTATGGGCAGAAAAAATTTTCCATATAGGTAGACATACACACACGGATACCCCCATTCAACACACAAACAAACATTCTCCTATATCACAAAAGCAATAGAACATTAAAGTTCACAACTGAAATGGAAAATATTAACTTCTTCACCTTTCATAATATTAAAATATGTATTAAATAGCCAAGTAAGTAATTTGAAATAATTATGCTTTATATATTAGAAGAAAGAGAACACATTTGTCTTATTTAAAATGGCTTAAATTCTAAAGCTTAATGAATTGAAAAATCACTCAACACGATTGCCAAATGTATGCTATCCTTTTTCACCTATTCTACTTTCCCCTTCAGAATTAAGCATACAAAGTTACCATTGGCACCTATACAAAAGAAAATCTATAATGTAGGGCATTTTTCAAGGTGTGTCAATTTTAAAGGCTTAAAAACAGTGCAATTTTATGGAAAGTGAATGATCTTATCCTTTTTACAATTTCAACATATGATTGAATCAACTCAAGCATTCAATCAATCACATTACAGGTAAGGCCAGCTACAACATGACTAAATTGTCAGGTTAACCTTCTGTGGATATAATTGGAATAATATATTATCCAAATTGTATGAAAGGAGGTTAACATAAAGTATACAGTTTGGAATGCAGAAAAAGATGATGTTCACCTAGGTCATAGGGGGAATGGGATCAGAACATTCTACAATAAGTCAATAATTGACAAAAGAGAAATAATGACTTACAGTTAACAGGAAGGAACAGGGCAAAGGAAACAATAATGTGTAGGTGCATGCCAGCTATGCTAGCCATAGAAGAGCTTGTTCTCACTATGAATTATACACACAAGGGAAAATGCTTAATACTCATAGGATAATGCTTGATTACTCAAGTGATAGGAAGAGAAAATGTCACTACTCTGTTAACATCATTCTTTTTCCTGACTAAGAAAAAAATTACATGGGTTGTAAGTTTACAAAAGTTTAAGCACATTTGCAAAGGTAGAACAGTAATAGAAAAGAAAGTTGTTTTAAAGAAAACTTTAGACTTTTTGAGATTGACATATTCCTAGACAGACTTTTCCCCTCTCAGCAAGCTATTCAGATGGACCTATTTATAGATAATTATCAATGCTATTCATAGTTGGAAAGAATGAATATGTGAAGAGATTAATGGCAAACAGTTCAAGTTTCATAAGGCAAAACTGGAACTAGCCAAATCAGTCCTAAATTTGACATAATTTTCATGCCATATTTTTTAAATGCTCAAGGTGATAATTATTGTTATAATTCTGATATATGTTCCCAAATTTTGAATTCTTAGATACAGAACAAATTTCAGTTGAGTCTCCCTCTATATAACTGAGAAGGCTGACAATGGTTATCTATTAAATATTATTTCTGTAAAAGTTATCAATGATTAGTGTCTGACAGAAAAATTATGTGAATGACAACATCCCTCTTAATTCCAAAAAAATCCAGCCACAGAAGGATACATATAGAGATTGATTCTGAGAAATTGAAACATTTTACACCATCATATTAACCAGGTCTGACTGATCGCTTGGCACTGCTTATCAAATAATGGACATGTGATGTACTGAAGACCGAAAATACCTACCATGGACAAAACAAAAGCAAAAGCTTTTGTACTGTTAGATCAGTGGTATTTTTAGAGATCAAGGGGATTTTAAAATCTTCTCTTTAGGATAACTAATCTAGAGAAATGCAACATATTTCCTGTAGTTTATAACTTCTATTTTCTGAACATAAAATTCTTATAGTGAGAAACACATCATATTATCACCTGCCTTCATTGCTCTAGACATTATCTGGGTTTTAGTTACAATTAGTTTTCCTTTTGGGAGACAGTTTACAAGGGGTGGAAGGAAAGAAGGAGCCAAGTTGAATCATTAATCTTCATATATCAATCTCTAGGGACTATCTACATTTTTATTCAATTAGCTTAAGTAAATGTGAAAGCACATATAAGTGCTGCAAAATACTTTACTATTGAGTCTATTGTTTAAGATTATTGTTAAAAATGTATAAAAATGGAGAAAAAGAACTTATTTGATTTCATTAAATACTTGGTAATTTACAGGAGCACTGCTTACATAACCTGTATAGTTGGTAACACTAATATTAAACTTGAATATGTCATAAATTTAGCTCACAAGGTGATAATGCATAAGATTATTATTAAAAATATCTTAGCAACCTTCCTTCTCACACACATAATGATCCTGTTCAGCATGGAGATAATGGAAACTGATAAAAGAAATATAGTGAAAATATAGTGAAACTTGGTGATGACTTCAAAAAAGCAATGTCCTAGGAAGAAAGATTTAAGAAGAAAAGGATAAAAGAGATAGCTCTTTATATTAGTAGAGTAATTCTATCTAATGGAATAACATTCCCAGCCCTACAATTCATCTAAGAGGCTATGAATAGGGGGGATAGTAATGCCCTTCCCATAGGAGTTCTACCAATTCACTCAGTTCTCCTTGATCTGCAAATAGCTAAAAATAAAGTATGGTCTGGAATGAATTTTATCTGGTTTGAGATTCTGAAGTGCCCCTAGCAACTGTAAATGCAAAATTATTTACTTTCTAAGCAACTTGAAATAATAATCCATATTGCCAGGGGCCACAGCAGCAGAGTGGTATGTAGTAGATCTGATGTACTTACTTTTTTTTGAAGATTTATATATTTTTTTCATAAACCATTGCTTAAAATTGTTTCCTGCAATTTTGCCCAAATCTTCAAGAAAAAAATTAGTATTTTCAGAGGTAAGTTTATTTTATTATACATGGAGAAACATGGTCAAAATAAAATTTCCAAGCTTTGTATTATAGCCTAGCAAATATACTTTATTCAAATGCTTAGGTATAAAACTCTGACCCATGCCAATGAGAAATTAACTAGGTAATTCTCACGATCATCTGAGTTGAAGTTTCTCTCTTAAAATAAATATTTTGTTACACTCCTTTTACTAGACAGATATGAAATTGATGGATGGCATCATGAATTTTGGTGCATTTGTATAGGATTAGAAATAGTTATGTTATGGCCTAGCTATGGAAAATTATAATGAAAGCAAATACTATGACTATAGAGTCATCCTATTGATACAAGTGTGCTGTACTGGGCACTCATATGACATAAACAGTGCCATAAATAGCCATGTTTTCTAAAATGATGATAAACATTTTAACAACTTCTGAATAATACATGGCAGAATCTTCCCTTGATTTGCATGGTAGTTTTATTTCTAAAAAATTCCGTGTGAAATTTTTGTATGAAAAAATATACTCAGTTTTGTTTAAAGATGGAGTGATGCTTTAGACGGAAAGACTATAAACATATTTTTCACCCACTTGAGTGTCCAGCTCCATAATGAAGAGCTGTGTAAAACACCAATGGGTTTTTGTTGTGAGAAACTGGGACAGATCTTGGAGCATCCCATGTCTCTTCCAACCACAAGCCCCAATAATTATATCAACAAAAAATTTCCCCTCAAATTTCTAAAATGGTTTCAAGATGAAAAGTAACAAGCTGCTTTAAACAATGGACTAGGTCTAGACCTCAGGTAAAGATTTGAAGTGAGCTCTACAGAGTATGTCTGTGCTATGGGATCACAGGTCGTAATTTTCACAACACAAAAACTATATTATTAAAAAATGTGTAAGTCCTCCAGGTTGCAAGTAAGCAAGTTTAATTCTGAGCTAAGATATACCAGGTGTTTGGAGGAAAAAGAGGTATCTCTGGCCTCTGGTTATCTTCTTTAATTACCTGAGTCTGTCCTTCAGTTGTAAATCCTAACTGCAACTGACTGGTTTCATCAGACTCTGAGTTCTAGGCTAGGGGAGAAGAAACCCTCAAATGGAAATTGGTCTAGACAGAACTGACTGTCTTGGAATGAGCTGAAGAATTGTGTCATTAGACACAGGCCTCCCTGCGAAAGGAGAGTCCTGGGCAAGGAGCCTAGGCACTTCAATGTTGGTTCAGGTGTTACAACTAATCCACCTTTGGAGTTGTTCAAGGTCACTGAGCCTTTAAACACCTCAGTTTTCTTATCTGTAATGAGGAGGGAGTGGTTGATGATCTTTAATGCCCTTTCTAGCTCCAAAATTATAGACTTTCAGTAAATCTGTCAGGCGACTACCCTTATATTACCTCTTGAAAACTAACAGGAATGCCAGAGACCAGCAGGGGCTCTCAGAAGTTAGAGGAAACAGTAAATGGTTAGTCATTTCCTCTGTTTATGATGCTGAGTCTGCTCAGCCCAGTTCAATGGAAAAACAACAACTGTTCCTAAGGGGCTGATGGAAGGTAGGGGGTCAAAAGGGGACGTTTAGGCAACCACTCCACACTCCAGATCTATAAGTAGGACATCCAAGAGAAGGAGTAGAGAGATTCATGGTTTCCCTACCCTTCAAAATAAAATCAGCTTGGTAAATGCTTGAAGTCTCTTGAATTGTTTCTTTGTTAAGTGTTTCAGTAAAACTTATAATCCTCTTATATCAGCATTAATTAAAGCCTTTTTCCTACATTAAGATTTTGAGCAATGCAGTGTATGATTTTACTTTGCTCTACTCCCAAGGGCAAGCACAATGCTTGATTTTAACACAAATTACATATATGCTAATCTACACATTCATACATAAATTGATATTATATATATATTCTGAAATTAATATAAATACTTCCTAAATTTATATGTTAATTATATATGTCCTAAATCAGTTTTTAATTTTTCAACTGAAACATTATAATTGTACATTTTTAAGGGAATATAATTTTATATTTTGATAATTATATATATGTTGCAGAATGATCAAATCAGAGTGTTTATCACATTCATCCCCTCATGCATTTATCATTTCTTTGTGATAAGAACATTCAAAATCCTCTTTTCTAGCTATTTTGTAATATACAATAACTCACTGTTAACCATTGCCACCTGGTGTGCAATGGAACTCAAGAATTTATCCTATTGTACTGTAAATTTGTACCTCTTCAACACATCCTTCATTACCTTTCTTCCTTCCCTAGTCTTTTTGGTAAGGATCATTTTATTTTCTGCTTCTATAATATCACCTTTTAATTTTTTTTTAGATTCCATGTCTGAGTGATACCACACGGAACTTGTCTCTCTGCATCTGACATTTCACTTAACATGACATCCTCTAAGTTCTTCCGTGTTTTTGCAAGTGAAAGGATTTTATTCTTTTTATGGCTGAAGAGTATTTCATTGTGTATATATACCAAAATATATTTATCCAATCATCCATTATTGGAGACTTAGTTTGATTCCATATCCTGGCTATTGTAAGCAGTGTTGTAGTATAACATACAATAAATATTTTTAAATGATTCTGTAATCCACTTAATCAGGGGGTGACTAAGTCTTTTTTCAAAGTTCTCTGAACATTTTTATGTTGCATACCTCAAAAGTCAATTGATAAAAGTGAAAAAAAAAAGAAAAACAAAACAAATACATTATAACGTGGTATGTGTTCATATAAATATAAATAAATATTTCTGAAAGCTGTCTACAGAGTAATACTGAATAATCTGTCTAACAGAAACCTTAAAAATATTACTAAATTCTACTGCGTGTCTCTGAATTCCTGTTCATTTGATTAGATTATGAAAAAACTGTTTGATTATGAAAATTCTATAATTAGATGTTAACACTAAATAAAAAAATTATCTCTAAGCTTTACTTATGATTGGTGAGATTAAGCTCCTTTCTTGATCCAAGATAAATTTAGGAAAGGTAGAAATAGTTGAGTAGCCCTACTCTGGATTACTAAACCATAAATCAAAAAAATAATAATAAAATAGAAAATCAATTAACCAATTTACTGAATATTAAATCTGTGGAAGAGAATGATTATGTATGTCCATAAGGTCAAGTGTAAAAATCATGAAATTGTTGTTAGATCTTGACAAAAACTAATAATCACCATATAGTCAATTAAATATCAAAAACTATTACTATAAGATTATTTGGTGTACTAAAAATGTCATGATTTTGAAATTTACTTTCTTGTTTTTATATTATGACTGATCCTGAGTCCATCCTCTGTACTTCCATATGACCTGGGGTTTGTGTTGCATGGGTTGGCAAAAGTTCTAAAGTTCCTTCACAATTTTTGGGTTACTTGCCCATTTATACACATAATTATAAATGAATGAATGAAACAAAATCAATGACGATCAAGGAAACAAATGTTGGTTTTTTGAAAAGGTTAATAAAATTGATAAACCTTTGGCCAAGCTAACCAGAAACAGAAAAGTAAAATCTCCAATACTGTCTATCAGAAATAATAAAGGAGAAATAACAACAGCTATTTGAGTAAAGGAACTATGTTTTATTCATCTCCACATCTTTCACATCTAGAAAATCTGGACATATATGTTTTTATGCAAATCCAAATTAAACATGAAATGGGTGTTAAGGAAAATTATGAGAGGCCATTATTTATTTATTTATTCATTTTTTTGTTTTTATTAAATCATAACTGTGTACACTAATGCATTTATGGGGTTCAGTGTACTGATTTGATCTACACATTTTATTTCCAGACATAATTGGCCTTAAACCAACAAAGATAAACAAAGATAAGGATAGTCACTACATATTTGTCAAGGGAAACACCTAACATGAAGAGATTTTGATAATTCATATTTATGCACCCAACCAGAATGCTCCTCAATTTATAAAGCAGCCCTAATGAATATGAATAACTTGATACTTTCCTGCACTACAATAGTTGGAGATTTAAACACCCCTTTGACAGTTTTGCATAGATCCTCCAAGAAGAAACTAAACAAAAAATATTAGAATTGACCCTGACCCCAGAATGAATGGACTTAACAGACTTCTATAGAACATTGCATCCCAATAAAACTGAATATACATTCTTCTCATCAACCCATGGATCATCTTACAAAACTGATCATATCCTAGGACACAAGTATAACCTCAGAAAATTTAAAAGTGTAGAAATTATTCCTTATATCCTCTCAGACCACCATGGAATAAAAGTTAAATTCAACAGCAACAGGAATCTTCATATTCAAATAATGTCATAGAAAGTAAATAATCTCAGGCTGAATGATAGCTGGGTCAAAGATGAGATTAAGATAGAAATCACCAAATTTTTGGAACAAAATGATAATGAAGACACAAATTATCAAAACCTGTGGGATACTGTGAAGGCAGTCCTAAGAGGGAAATTTATAGCATTGAAGCCTTCATCAAGAAAACAGAAAGAGAGGAACTCAACAACTCAATGGGTCATTTCAAACAACTTGAAAAGAAAGAACATTCCAATCCCAAACCCAGAAGAAGAAAAGAAATAACCAAAATTAGGGCAGAATTAAATGAAATTGAAAACAAAAGAATTATTCAGAAGATCAATGAAGCAAAAAGTTGGTTTTTTAAAAAGATTAATAAAATTGATAAACCTTTGGCTAAGGTAACCCAAAACAGAAAAGTAAAATCTCTAATATCGTCTATCAGAAACAATAAAGGAGAAATAGCAACAGACACCTCCAAAATTCAAAAAATCCTCAATGATTACTACAAACACTCTATTCCCAGAAATATGAAAATCTGAAGGAAATGGACCACTACCTGGAAGCATGCCACCTTCCTAGACTCAACCAAATTTAGAAATCTTGAATAAAACTATATCAATCACTGAAATAGCATCAACTATGCAAAATCTCCCCAAAGAGAAGCCATTAGTTAGACTGAACTCATGTACTCGGCCCCAAAAGACCAGACCAAAACAAAATGAAGTCACTCATGTAAGATGTCACATAATCAAACTGAAACTTGAAGGAAGCAGATAGATCACAAAGAGACCAATTTTTTTCCTGAAAATAGGAAAGACTAGTGGAGGTAGACTCAGTCTACCCCAGTTAGTATAATAAGGAAGTCCAGTCTGCTTTAACCCTTAGATAAACTAACCTGAAGTGACTACATGTTAACATCTGTTTGTTTTACTTCCCCTTACAAACCCACTTTTTTGCTATTACTCAGTGGGAACTCTTATTCTATTCTGCAAAATGGAGGCTGTCCTAATTCATGAATTTCAAATAAAAGACAATTAGATCTATAACTAAATTTGTTCCAATTTTGTCTTTTGACATGGGGTTAGCACACAGAATTAATTATAATTCCAAATTAAAACAGAATTACTACTTTGGTAAATGTGTGCATCCTCATTTTTATACATATGTGGTTCCATTAGACTAATAGTCCTTCAATTTGTTGTGTATGAATATCAACCATGAAGTTTAAAAAAATGAACATTTTTAGTACCCATGAAGACATTCTAATTTAGTAAGACTGGGACATGACCCCTGCCACCCTAAAAGTTGAATTTTTAACAAACCTTAGTTTATCAATCTATTAACCACTATCTAGGTTAGACTACAGTGGACTTTTATAATATATTAAAGTAGCTCATGGACTCCCAATGCTACTTTCCCAAGTACATAGGCTGGGAGCAACTATAGTAGCCCAACCAGAGATAAAACAATTAGGGTAGGCCAGATGTTGTGGCTCACATCTATAAACCCTAGCACTTTAGGATGCCAAGGTGGGAAGATCGCTTGAGCTCCGGAGTTCAAGACCAGCCTGAGCAAGAGCAAGATCCTATCTCTATAAATATAGAAAAATTACCTGGGCATGGTGACACACATTATTGGCTTCAACTACTCAGCAGGATGTGGCCAGAAGATGTCTTGAACCAAGGAGTTTGAGGTTGCTGTGAGCTATGATGATACTAGTGCACTGCAGCCTGGGCAACAGAGAAAGAACTTGTCTCAAGAAAAACAACCAACCAATTTCAACAATAACAAAAAAGCAACCAAACAAAAGAACAAGGGTGAAAAGGTTTTCTGGTGTAGTGGTTCTCAACCTGTGGGTCGCAACCCACAGGAACTGTATTAAAGGGCCATGGCATTAGGAAGGTTGAGAACCACAGTTCTAGTAAGTTAGAAGGAGTGGAAGAGCCTGAGTCTAAAATCTGGTAGCAACATTTGATTTCCTAAAAGATAGATCCTAGAATCCCAAAAATGTATATTGTGAATAACACAACATTAAACTTTCTCTTATGAGAAAATTGTTAATATAAAGGATGGATGTCTTAGGGTTAGATGGAAGAAAAATTTTGCTAATTGGAAGATTAAATATGTGTAGTCAAGAAGGTCATTGAAAACTAAATCAATGTACCTTGGTGGAGGTAGGTCCAAAATTGCATATTCTGTATCTCTGAGGCCTGATGTGTTTCACTTGACAGAAAATTGTCATTGTTCTTATAAGCTTATTAATTATCAACCCCCTATGTGCTTTTAGCACAATAGACCTAATTGTCTAGCATTGATTATGCTACATAAACCTGGAAAATATAGAGCCAGGGTGAGGGTCTTTAGAAAATATAAGTAATTTAACTTGTTTTAAGTCATTGATGTTTTACTATATAATGTAAAGGTGTGACTGCACATGTTTATAGGATATAGCAATCTGGGTCCAGAACATATCCTAATGTATCAAGAAGAGTAGATAGCTATGTTGGAGGTCCTGGGCCACTCTCTGATTCTCTTTTTCCTTCCAATATCTATAGTTTTGAAGTTAATAGGATATGAATATTGATACCAGGCAAGACAATTCATGTGAGTATGATTTAAAAATCTGAAATCTGAAAGTTGACATTCGGATACTTGGTATAATTTCTACTGTAAACTTAATGACACACTCAGGGGACAAGTCACCTTGTAGTCAAGGAAACTGATATTTATTCAGAGGTTTATATATTCCTGTTGAATAGGATAAAGAAAGATAAAATATAGCCATACAACCAGGTCAGGCCAGGTTTTGATGCCAAATTAGTTCATATCAGGTCAGATTTACAAAGTAGTTTACAAAATAATAATTGTTTAGAAATCATTTACATTCTGAGTTTTTGAATTTTGGGATAGTGGATAAGAGTTTGAGGACCATTACTTGGCCTAGCTCACTCAATCTCTATTCTATTCTCCTTTTACCCTGCCCATAATCCCTTCTAGCTGGCAGCTGTGTGCCAGCTTTTGAGTCAGAAGCAAGGTAGTGACCATCCTGCTGTTGGGTACTACGGCTAAGCAATGTCAGATAGAGAGAGTTGGCACACCGGTACCCTGCATGCCAGTGCAAGCACCAGCCATGGGGTGTGAGGGCCTGTGGCAGCACCAGGGAAGCCAATCTGCACAGCAGCCTCCTGATAGGTAGGTATCACAGCTATGGCAGTATGACCTTGAAATTAGTAGTCCAGCAGCACCTCTCCTGATTCCAACTGCTCGCACTCTTCTGATTTTTGAAGTCCTCAGTCAGTAAATTTCCCCTGCTTGAATTCCAACTGTTTCCTGGTCTAAACCCTGCCTCATACGGAAATATGTAGCAATAATTTGAGAAATTCAGCTTTTCAAAACATTATTTCATGAGCATATTTATGTTATGACAATTTATGTTGGAGTTTGTTCGAATCTTAGGCACATATACAGGTATTACTCTCCACTCCAAGAAAGGATATTGGCAGCATACATAGACACAAATTTGTTATTTTTTCCTTACAATTCATTATCTTTGAACTTATTTTTGTATGTGGATCATGATGTGGGAAACAAACACGATTATTATCGGTAACACATCAAGCCTTCTTAATGAAAAGAATTTTTTTCTTATGCCCAGCAATTTTCTTTCCTGTTATTTGCCCTCCTGCTCATACACTTCTCTTTCAACAGATAGCTTTAGGGTTGCTGTAAACAGACATCTCATTGATAATGAAAATGGCAACCTTGAAATTCTGAGGCATTTCTAGTTTTTAATAATTCGTCTTGAAGCAGGACCTTATTCCTTTTTTATTGAATACACATATTTTCATGTTATACTATTAGGTCCAGGGGCTTAGCCATTTTTGTATTATTTAGACTAGAGAGTAGACATTCAGATACTTGGAAAAATTCTACATTGTTGAATCATGATAAGTATACTATTCACTCAAGCAATGCAAATTATACCAGCCACAGCACTGATTCTCATTTTTGTAACTTGATGGATCTGACTTGTTTTCACTTACTAATGACCGGTACCCTCAAAGGTCTGGAAACTGATAATATCTTCTAAAAAGTTTGCCAACATAGAACTCAAGAAATAATAAACAAATAGTTAAGAGTTATATTCATTACCATTGGATAAGGTATATAACCTAATACAGTGGCTGCTTTCAAATTCCTCTTACCACCACCACCCACCTTCAATAGACCATTCTTCTGACCACACTTTTGGAGAAAAAGACAAAGTATAAGAATATGAGAAAATTACAGTTATATTTTTAAAGATGATATAATGTCAAATATATTCACTTACATTTTAATTAAAGTCTCATTTTCATTTTGGAGCTCTTTTAGGTCAGGTCTTATTGATTGTTTGGAAAAAATGCAAGTTCATAAAATGTTAGTATTATAAGAAATTTTAACAGTTACCATTTAATTAATATCTTATGGGAGAGGAATTACTTTTCTCCCCATTAATTTGATTAATGCAAAAATGAAAAAGAAAACTATATACAAGTCAGATAAATTAAGAACACAGGTTTTAAAAATATTTTTTCTTGCTTCCTAATATTTAACTCTAAACCTGACTTGAACATTTCAGCAGTAATTTCCTCTTAAAATAGAAGCATCGAAAAACTAATATCTGTTTCAAGTAACAGAACAGTTCATCAAAACCCTTAACAGAGTTGCTTTAAAAACGCAAGGCATCCTAATATAAACCACTAAGTCAATTTCATTTATATATTACCGGTTTGGTACACATGAAGAAAAATTAGTTGTACATGAGCTTCGTAGTTTATTCAAAAAAACTATAACAATAATATGAATTATCCTTTGCTTCATCAATGTAATAAAAATAAAATACTCTTTTGGATCACATTAGTGATAGCTGGTTTTTTCATATTGTTTATGGGCTAACAATAATTCATAATAATTCATGGGCTAACAATGATCAACTTAAGACTATATTCCATATAAATTGCATTACAATTAGACTTTTTCTTCCTTTTAAATGTGTATATACTATTATTATCATTAATATTTATTAGTCTGACATAGACACATTTATACTAAATTTACCTTTTTCCTATAGTGTTATAGGAAGATTATGTATTGTATTTAAACATTGAATTTGTACTGAATTATAGGGACTAACTTAATATGATGGACTTTCTTGTGGGGTTGACTTAGCATAATATGGTTCTCTTGTGGTATTACTCCACTTAGTAAATTGTGGGCTCAGAAACATTCACAAACCAAATGAAGACTAGCAGGATATTTAACGAATGTCTGGGCTGAATTCTATAAATTTAGAACATAGGCATTTGAGTTAGGGAGCAGTTCTTGTTTTACTAGATCTCCAGGCTGAAAATTTCATTTCATTAAAGGACACTACTAAAATGATGTATTGTGCTCCAATTCCTGATACTTCTTATTTTCTTTCCTTCTTTTTTTATATAGTACATATGATCATCAGACACATTATTTCCTTATGTGTTTTCTCTTTTATTTTGTTGATTTATTGATTGTTTTGTTGATTGTCAACTCTCTAGTTGGTTACAGTTAGAACATATCAACATAAATGATATGAAGACTGGGGATTTTCTAGTTGGCATAGTGGTGGGTGCCTGTAGTCACAACTATTCAGGAGGCTGAGGACTTAGGATTGCTCAAGCCCAAAAGTTTGAGGTTGCTGTGAGCTGTAATGACACTATAGCACTCTACCCAGGGTAACAGAGTAAGACTCTGTCTCAAAAATACATAAAAATAAACATTTTTAAAAATGGGGATTTTGTTTTGTCAACTGCTGTATTCCCAGCACCTCATAAAGAATCGGCTTCGTAGAAGGTGCTCAATACATACTTGTTGAATTAATAGCATAAATATAAATAAATATAAGTTGGAATAGCACATATTTTAAATCTATTTTAGGTATTAAGACCAATTTTTACCATAGATATTTAAAGCTCTAATTCAGGGGTTGGCAAAGTTTTTCTGCAAAGAGTAATAAATATTAGGTTTTGTGGGATACCTGATCTCTGTCACAGTTCTTCAGTGTAGTTGTGTGTATGTGAAAGCATCTATAGATGATACATAAATGAACCGGAGTGGTTATACCCTCAAAAACTTTATTTACAAAAAGAGGTAGCAGACTCAATTAGCCTACAGGTCATGGTAGGTTGGACTCTGCTATAATCAATGAAGTACCAAGCTAACCAACAATGAAATTCTCTTTTGGACACCAAGACAGGAAATTCGAGTAGCATTATTATAGTCTTCTTTTAATAGTTCTGAGCACAGGTTTGAAACTTTTGATTTCTTTCAAGTGACACTGAAGCTACATATTAATATGTACAGGGGAAAAAGCAGTCTAACATAACCAAACGGTTGCCATAATGTGATAAAACACAAAGCACAAAGTTCAGCTTGGGAGGCTGAGGCAGGAGACTTGCTTGAGCCCAGGAGACTCGCTTGAGCCCAGGAGTTGGAGGTTGCTGTGAGCTGTGATGCCATAGCACTCTACCCAGGGGGATAGCTTGAGGCTCCATCTAAAAAAAAAAAAAAAGTTCAAAGTCACTCAAAAATTATTCAGTTATTTATAAACCAGTTTTAATAACATAAACAATGATAGTATAAACTTACTAGTGCTGTTTTAAAAATAGGACAAACAAAATAAAGGATGTAAGTATAGCTACATAAAATATTTCAGGTTTTTGCAATATTATCTGCCATAAATCAAAACAAAACAAAATTAAAATTGAAAAACAGAATAAAATAAAGTAAACAAATTTTACATGGTGACCTTCACTTTGTGGCTATCTATCTTTTTTGGTCTTCACTGCTCCAACCTTCTTAAAAGCATGAGCTACCTTCAGGGTCTCTGTTTCCCTAACTTTGAATCACACTCCAACAGACTTCTATCTTATCCATGGAAATCACTCACTCAAAAGTCACATATCTTTTTCAAAGCCAAATCCCAAAGTCAGTTTTCATTCTCCTTTGCCTTACTATCTTTTAACCTCTTCTTAAAACTTATTCTTTTCACACCATTCCCTCTGATTTATGGCAATAGGAAACATTCTCATGCCTTGTTATTCTTCATTAATCAGTGGTACAAGGTATTATAAGTCCTTATCTGTTATATAGAGTCACTTGGTAGTAAGCTCAACTCTGTCATTTTCTGCAAATTTCTATTCATCATCCATTCCTGCCTCTGTGCTTTCAGATACAGTTTATCCAGCATTAAAGTTTTCAGCAATAGATCTGAGGTTCAGATCTAAAGCCTCAAACGCTGTAGTCTTCCACTCTGTCACGCTTCTTCTATACAGTCACATCAATCCCTCCATTCAACTATTTACTGATCCAGCCAGCATTCTGAGTATTTCATATGTAATAACAAACACAAAGCAACAACTTACTTCTTTGTATCAATTGCTTATGGAGAGAAATGTTATCTTAAGTCACAGCAATGCACGATGAGATTTACATCTGAATCTGAAAAAAGTATTGATAGAAGAATATACATGGAATATATGCAATTAGGGAAAGCTTCTTGGAGAATATAATTCAAAGAGAATCTTCAAAGAAATGATGAAAAGAGATAAAAGGAAAGGGAAAACATGCTTCACAAGTAGAGAAAAATATACTGGATGAGGTTGGAGTGCATAAGAGGAGACAGATTTGATAATAGTGACAAATATATTTGAAAGTATTATGATATTCAGATAGTGGAGTGGTGGTAGTGGTGGAAATTCTGATATTAGGATATTTCTGTGCTGCCAGAACATTCTTTGTCATTCTAGACTACTTCTTTCAAGTTTTGTCACCCAGTCTTTGACAAACAGTAATTTTAACATTTTTCCTTTTATGTATAGTAAAGCTTCTTTTTGCATTGTTATTTGAATCTCTGTGTTTCCTTGATGGGCTGAATCATTATTGAGGCAGAAATCCTTGTTTCTTTTATTTCTCTTAGAAAAATATATTTTACAGTCTTTCATAGTAGGGGCTGTACAAATGTTTTCTGAGTGAAGGAATCTCTCATGCAAGCTTCCAATAAAAACATCTTCACCTCTTGCCCCTGACTTACGTATAATTCACTAATGACCAACGAATTCATTCTACTTCTTTTTGAATGTTTCCACGTTTGGAGTAGATGCAATGGAAAATCTGCCATTCACTGTTGAGAATTTCAGGAGCTGCATCCCTTTCATACAAAACTCTATCCGTGGAGGGTGCTCCGGGAAGATGTCCTGCTGTATCACACAGTACACATAAAGACTTTATTTTCTGGTTTTTAAAAGCATGGAAAATATGACAAGCTACACTAGAATGAAGTGAATGGCTTTGTTATTTTACACCCCTAATAGAATGCCATTATTCATCAATTTTGTTCAATCTGCCAAACTTCTATGAAGCTCTATAACAGAAGCATCACTGTTATGTAAAAAGAAGAGTATAGTTATTATTTTAACAAAGTGTTTGTAGTTGCTATCGATGTATAAACCTTAAATTTCTATCATGTTAACTTAGTGACATGAAACATAGGCTGCTCTGCCTTCAAAGACTCTCACTTTATGTAAGATTCAGTATACACCCTATAATAATTAGAACTTGATCATGACTCTTGAGTAATGCTTTTGAAGGGTTGCTATTAAATGAGGCTTTTTATTTCTGGTCCACACAGCACAACACAAAATGAGCTGATGCTGGTGGTAATTATCAAGTGAACTTAGTCACTGTAGAAAGCCAGACTGGGAAATTTACATTGAAATAAGCTCTCTTATCTTTGTGACTGGTTATCTTAGACTATAAATACTTGATTTTTTCTAAGTTAATTATAAAGAAACTGTTTTCTATCAAAGTGAAGTTTTAAGGCATTTGATTGAGATCAAAATAGTGCTTACTTCTAGGAGAAACATTGATTGAGAAGGTAAATGAGGGAACCTCTTGGAGTATTATTCAATATACAGATTTAAGTTGTGGTTACACATGTAGTGACACATATTGTATCCACTTATGTGTTTGTATATGTATTTTCTCCTATAAGTTTTAAGAAAAATCAGAATAGAAACAAAAACTTCAAGAAATCAACTATTATTTTTGACAGTCTGTTATATAAAGTAATAACATGAAATTATAAATATATAAAAAGTAGAGTCATTCTTATCCAAGAGGCCATAATTTTGAACATAAGCATCAAAATATTTGAGAAAGGGTATATTGGCTCCTGCTTGTAATCTCAGCATTTTGAGATGCCAATGCTTGAGGCTAAGAATTTGAGACTGGCCTGGACAATATTGTGAGACCACATCTCTACAAAAAATAAAATAATCAGATGGGTGTAGTGGTATAAGCCTATAGTCCTAGCTTCTAGAAAGGCATATGCAGGAAAGACAATTGAGCTTAGAAGTTAGAGGTTACAGTGAGCTATAATCACATCACTCTACTGTAGCTGTAGCCTAGATGACAGAGTGAGACCCTGTGTCAAAAAATAAATAAATAAATAATAAAATATTTGAATGTCAACTAAGATTTTAAGTATATCAGAAATATATGGAGACACAGATTTATACTTAAATGTCAGACAATATTTGCAAGATTAAAATTGTATGCAAAAGTTTCATTAGATTAGATATGAAATTTCAGTTTATTATTAAATTAGGATTAAATTAACATATCTGAGATAGCAACTTCTTGCACATCCAAAAATAAGGCCATCTGTAAGGTATAGACCATGTGTTTTATAGGCTCTCAGTCACATTTCTATTAGAATCATTGCCAACCTTTTCTTTTTTTATTTAGATATAGGTAATGAATGATGATTAAACATGGCTCCTATTAAAAAAACTATGATAAAACATGGTTTCCTCTCTTTAACTTATAACAGAATCACATAACTTGTTCTCATAATTATTTTCTACTGAGTTCTTCATATTTAATAGAAACAAACAAAAGCATTTATCTAAAAATCATAGCATAGTTACTTCCCATTACTCAGGTCCTAATATTTCTTTTTCCCTGAGTGATGCTTACTTCCACCTCTCTGAGGAATTGGGCATTTTTTCTGTTTACTCTTTAAAATGTTGCTTACTTTTGATGCATGACAGTTTTCAGGCCCTTCTATTCTGTCTTACATATATATTGTTCTCACCTGATAATTATGGCCATAGTGAGAACCACAATCACATCTTTATAAACCCAAAGGGGTTAGAACAATTCCTTGAATTAAAAAGTCAGTTGAAATCTGCTCCTGTCAAAGTCAGGTTCTTGGAGTTCACACGCATTTTATCACTTCTAAAAGAGGATTTGCTCATGATTCTACCTCTCAGTGTGTGGAAAGAGAAGTAATAGCTGTTATAGAAATGAGCTGGTGAGTGCTACTGCTAACTTGTGATTTCTAGGCTATTCTGGACCCAGGGACAGTCAAGGAATGCTTGGATATTTCCCTTCCTTTCTCTTTTTGCCAGTCCCTGAAAATATTTTTTTCAAAGACCTCACCTTTCTCGGCAAACTCCTTCTTAGATCTCTTACTTTCAGCAAATGACTTTGCTTCTTAGTTCAGACAATAAAAAGACGTCATAGGCATAAGTAACGTGACCTTTCCTCTTCTCTGATGACAAGTGTATTTCCATCCAAACTCACACTTACTATTTCCTGCCCCTCCTTCTATCAAAGTTAATCCCTCCTCATTCTGTTTTCTATGAGACCTTCCTCCCATACTTTTCCATTTTTCCAATATCTGCAATGTTACCTTCTCTTTGATTCATAAACAAAGTCATTTTCCATGTGAAGACATAAAATTGCTCTTAGGTTCTGCTCTTCTCTGTAATGACCTGCTTCTACAAAAAGTAGTCTAAACAAGTCATCAATCTTCTTCTAAAGTGAAGATAGCAGATATTGTAGACTTTTCAGAAAGTAAGGTTGCACCTACTCAACTGAGCAGTTATAGTATGATTGTTTTAGTTTTCTCCTTTTGTTCTCAGTGCCACCAAGTCCAGCTATTTATTTTCTCCTCCCAGTGATAATAGTTTCCCTGACTCTTTCATCTCTCTGTGAAAGTTTCTCAGTGTCTAACATCTCCTTCTTCAGTTTTTACTTTTTAACATTGCCAATGATAATCTTTGTAAATTACAAATAGCATATACATCCACACTTAGGATTGTTAAAGGGTTTTGTTTTAAGACAAATATTAACTATTTTTCAAGTTCTTTGAAGTATGAAAATAGGGCTTTAATAGGGATGGCATTAAAATTGTATATTATGTTGGGTAGTATGGACATTTTAATGATGTTGATTCTTCCCAGCCATGAACATGATATGTTTTTCCATTTGTTAACATTTTCAGCTATTTCTTTTCTCACAGTTTCATAGTTCTCACTATAGAGATCTTTCACATCCTTTGTTAGGTAAATTCCCAGATATTTCATCTTCTTTGGCACTACTGCAAAAGGAATAGAGTCCTTGATTTTTTTTTCAGCTTGACTATTGTTGGCATATATGAAAGGTACTGATTTTGTATCCTGAGACACTGCTGTATTCCTTGATAACTTCTAAGGGGTTTGAAGTTGAGTCCCTGGGATTTTCCAGGTATAGGATCATGT
>NW_003852459.1:1665103-1675301 GCF_000181295.1 Otolemur garnettii
TTGGAGAACCCTCAAGGAACTAAAAGTAGACCTACCATGCAATCCTGCAACTCCTCTACTAGGTATATACCCAGATGATTAAAAATTATTTTACAACAAATACTTTTGCACCAGAGTGTTTATTGCAGCCCAGTTCATACTAGCCAAGACATGGAAATAGCCCAGGTGCCCATCGACCCATGAATGGATTAACAAATTATGGTATATGTACACCATGGAATACTATGCAACCATAAAAAATGATGGAAACTTCACATCTTTTTGTTTACCTAGATGGAGCTGGAACATATTCTTCTTAGTAAAGTATCCCAAGAATGGAAAAAAATGTATTAAATGTACTCAGTACTACTATGAAATCAATACATAACCAACTACATAATCATATGAATGGCAAAACATAACTATAGTCCATAAAGTAGAAGGGAAGAGGAGAGAGAGGGGTGGGGAGAGAGACTATGGGAGAAAGGAGGGTACTCGAGGGGACCTCACCTAATGTGCATGATGTAATGGTACATTTCAAAACTGTTTAGAAATGAGTATAATTGTGATGGATGTGTTACTTGGTTAAATGTAAACATTTCACATTGAATATTGAAGCAGTACCCTTAACCCCATAAATGCATCAATGTACAAAGTTATGATTTAATAAAAAATAATTAGTTATAAAAAATAAAATAAAATAGCACACAGAAATCCAAAAAAAAAAATAAAAATAAATAAATAAATATTAACTCAACTTTGGGTGAGAGCAAATGATACTTTCTAGTCATCCCTGCCTATTTATTCTTTCCAGATATCCTGGACTTTCCATTCTCCAAAAAAAATTTATTAAATTACACCTGTATTCTTTCTCACTTCTATGGGTCTTTAAATATACTGTTCTTACTTTCTTTAAAACCCTGTCTACCTGTCCATCTTTTAATTTTTATACAGAGATGTGACAACACTTAATTATTTTTAAGTTTTCTGTGTTGTTTCCTCAAGGCCTGGACGTTAACAATCATTTTATATTATATCCCAATGTGGTTCCAGTGCAGTGTATCACATATATGAAATTAAAGATACAGCAACACTGATGTAAGCTCTGTCTTATTGGATCATGGGTAACACCATCAGGCCATACCTCTCTTGCAATGTGTCACTTCAATTTATCAGCAGCAATCTGATGGTTCCACATAGCTTTTACCTCTATATCCATTGGGTTTCTCATGTCATAAATCTGGGTATCAACTTCAAGTTCTTTCTGTTTTCATCTGTTACTGTTGCTCTCCACCACGGATCATGACATCGTAGCATCCAGTGCTTAAACATGTCTCAACTCCATCTACTTCAATCTATTTGCATTGTCAAACCCCTAATTCAGACAAAATTTCTCACCTGGATTATTACACTTGCCTACTAATTGGTCTCTCTGATGCCAATTTTGTAACTCTTTATTCTCTGAACTACAAATGAAATAAACTTTCTGAAATGCACACTGGTCTCTGTCATCCCCATCCAACATTTCTGTGTGTCTTATTGGGGACCCCCCTCATTTGGCTCTGCTTTATCTCTCAAGCTCATTCCTTTATCTTTATTTCTCTTTCTGATCCACTGATCTTAGTCCCTCAGAGAGAGACTAGCAAAACTCACAGACTTCTGGGTTCCACTTCCCAGATTGCCTCACATCAGTTTCTTTGTAAAAACTATACACTCTGTTTGAAATATTCCTTCTTCCTTTTCTGTAATCACCTCCCCCAAATGGCCATGTTTACACTGTATTTTAGCCTTAAGTTATACAAGCATATATTTTATTGAGCCACACAGATACTATTTATTCCTCAAGAATAAGTTTGTGGCAGCACTGATTTAAGAAAATCCTTTGTATCACATTCTGGTAGTTTTCACAATATTTCAAACTATTTCATCATTTTGTCAACTATTATTTAGTCATAATTATGTCTTTTATGGTGACCTCTGATGCTACTAATACAATGGTTAGGGGCACCATGGATTGTGCCCATTTGTGCCATTGTGAATTATTTGACAAATGTTGTGTATGTTCTGACTGCTCCACTGACCCACTCCATCTCTCTCCCACTCCTCGCTTATTCCCTGAGACACAACAACTAGGCCAATTAGTATCTCCACAGTAGTTTTTAAGAGTTTAAATAAAAGGAAGAACATATGTCACTCATTTACATCAAAAGTTATAAATGCTTAACTTAGTGAAGAAGGCATGTTAAAAGCTGCGATGGACAAAGGTGAGGTCTCCTACACCAGTAAGCAAAGCTGTGAATGCAAAAAAAAAAAAAAAAAAAGTTATTGGAGAAAGTTAAAAATGCTAGTGCAGTGAACACATGAAGAATTAAAAAGCAAAACAGCATGATTGCTGATGTGGAGAAAGTTTTAATGGTCTGACTAGAAGACCAAAGTAGTCTTTTAAGCCAAATCTAATCCAGAAAAATGCCT
Organism: Otolemur garnettii; assembly: GCF_000181295.1. NCBI lineage: Eukaryota > Metazoa > Chordata > Mammalia > Primates > Galagidae > Otolemur > Otolemur garnettii. The sequence continues at coordinate 1,667,555 of NW_003852459.1, forward strand.
CACCACTCTTCAATTAGCTGAATGCTGAAAGAGGCTAGAAAGCTGAAGAATGAATATTTGAAACTAGCAGAGGCTGGTTCATGAAGTTTTAGGAAAGAAGACATGGCCATAAGGCAGAAGTGCAAGTGCTGATATGGAAGCTACAGCAAGTTATCCTACCTCTAGCTAAGGGAATAGTGAATGGTGTTAAACTAAATAGCAGATTTTCAATGTAGACAAAACATCCCTTTACATCCGTCTATTGGAAGATAATGCCATCTAGGGTTTTCATACCTAAAAAGAAGTTAATGACTGGATTCAAAGCTTCAAAAGACAGGCTGACTTTTTTTTAATAGGGGCTAATGGAGCTGGTGGTGATTTTAATTTGAAGTCAATGTTCACATACTATTCCAAAAATCCCAGGACTATTAATAATTTTGATATATCTACTGTGCCTATGTTCTATATATGGAAGAATAAACCCTAATTGAAAGCACATCTATTTATAGCATGGTTTGCTCAACACTTTAAGTCCACTGTTAAGACCTACAGCTCCTACGGCTAAGAGAACAATATTCCTTTTAAAATATTATTGCACACTTAAAATGCATCTAGTCACCAAAACTCCTGACAAAGATGTACAAGATGATGAATGCTGTTTCTGTGTCTGCTAATATAATATCCATTCTGCAGTCCATGGATTAAGGAATAATTTTGAGTTTCAAGTCTTATTAAAGAAATACATTTCCTGAGGCTATAGCTGACTAAGATAGTGAATTACTTGTTGTATCTGAGCAAAGTAAACTGGAAACCTTCTTGAAAGGATAAATCATTTTAAATACCATTAAGAATATTTGTGATTCATAGGTGGATGTCCAAATATCAAAGTTAGTGGGAATTTGGAAGAAGTTTATTCTAACCCTAATGGATAACTTCTAGGAGTTCAAGACGTCAACAGAGAAAGTAACTGCAGATGTGATTGAAATAGCAAGAGAACTACAGAAAATTTTCCGTATATATGGTGACTTTAGGTATAACCTGTAGAATTAGAACTGGAGCCTGAAGGTGGGACTGAATTGTTACAGTCTCATGGTAAAACTAGAATGCATGAGGAGTTGCTTCTTATGAATGAACAAAGAAAGTATATTCCTGAGATGGAATCTATACTCAATGAAGAAATTGTGAACATTGTTCAAATGACAAAATATAATTTATAATATTCCATAAACTTAGTCAATAATGAAGTGCTGAGTTTGGGAGGATTAACTCTAATTTTGAAAGAAATGTACTGTGGGCAAAATGTTATCAAATAGCATTGCATGCTACACAGAAATGTTTCATGATTATGAAATTAATTTATAGCTTTCATATAAAATCTATAACCTAATAACAGCCTAAGAATATTGCAGAAGGAAGGGGGGAGGGGGGAAGCGAGGGGGTGGGGGGAAGGTGTTTGGAGGGATCACTTCTATGGTTTATCTTACAAGGGTACAAGTGAATCTTTCTAAGAGTAGAATATGAACATCTTAACGCAATAACTAAGAAAATGACATGAAAGCTATGTTAACCAGTTTGATGAAAATATTTCAAATTGAATGTGGAAACACCACTCTGTGCCCCAGAATTGCATTAATCTACATAGTTATCATTTAATAAAAAAAAAAAAAACGTTTCATGAAAGAAAGAGCGAAATTATGGGACAAACTTCATCATTGTCTTTTCATTCCTTATTGAATCGTTAATGCATTTATGGGGTACAATGGGGTACAATGGGGTACAATGTACGGATTTGATATACAATATGGAATGCTTACGTTTAATTGATTAACATAACCAACTCCTTGTTTACTTACTTGTGTGGTAAGACATTCATACTCTATTCTTAATAGTTTAGAAATGTATCATTGCATTATGCACATCAAGTTAGGTCCCCACAAATACCCTCCATCCTCTTCTCTCCTTCTTTCTGGACTATAGTTATGTTTTACCATTCCTATGAATGTGTAGGTGATTATATACTGATTTCTTAGTAGTATTGAATCCATTGAATACTTTTTTTCAATTCTTGAGATACTTTACTAAGAAGAATATATTCCAGCTCCATTCAGGTAAACATAAAAGATGTGAAGTCTCCACCTAATTTTATGGCTGCATAACATTGTCTTATTTTAGGAAATTGCCACAGTCACCCCAGCCTTTATCAACTACCACCCTGATAAGTCAGTAGCCATTACCATCAAGGCAAGACCTTTTATCAGCAAAAATATCACCACTCCCTAAAAGCTCATATAATCATTAGGTTTTTAGCAATAAAGTATTTTAATTAAAGATATAATTATTTAAATTTTCAAACACAAAACTATTGCATAATTAATAGTAGGCAGTATAATGTAAATACAACCTTTATAAGCATTGGGAAACCAAAATATTTATATGATTTCACTTTATTATGGTGATCTGGAGCTAAACCTGTAATAGCTTCACAGTATGTTTGTATATCTCTTTCTTCTCATAAGCTTTCTGACATGCCAAGACATATGAATACCTTTTAAATGTTCTATATCACCTTTATTTCTTCTCCTAACTTATGTTACCAACATATTATTTGTCTCATACCTCTCTATACAGTAAGTTTCATGAGGATAAGAGCTATGCCATGTTCTTAATTATATCTAGGAATTAATACATAGTACTTGATAAACATATGTATGATAAATGAATATATGAATTAATGATCCATATTTGATGTTGAGAAATGGAAAAGGGTAAGAGAGGTAATAGACCATCATAAATATTTTGGAAAGAAGTTGTCGCAAACTGTTTTTTCTCCAATCTAGTATAATCATACAAATTGAGTTAGCAAAAGTATAATCTATTTATTGATGAATTCTATACAGAGTTAATAAATATATTTTCATGCCTTTTATGTATGAAATATATTGTTTAACAATATATGCCTTTTTATTTAAAAAATCTGTACATCGTTTTGAGAATGATCTTCATTATCTTTTTAATTGTCCTTATTGATTTCTCAAAATACTTGCTTAAATTTTTCCATGACTATTAAATGGAGATATATGGGCAGTCTAAACTATAGTAGAATTTCTTAGAATGGAAAGAAGAGGAAATGGAAAAGATTTACAAAGACATGAAGAATTCAGAATTTGTGTTGCTACTAATTAGTTGAAAAGTTCAATGTCAAAACCAAAAATCTGGCATTGATGTAGCTTCCTATTTTCAGTGTACTAGTGTATTTGAATGAGCCTAATTACAGTATATAAAAGAAATCTAGAAAATATAGCAATGAGCACTCTTCATATGTTGAGTAATTTTGAAATAAAATCAATAAAGTTGAAATGTTTATTGATAAAAACCTACTGACACCGGGGAAGTCAATTAAATGTTGCTAAATAAAGTCAGTTAATGAAAAGAAGTGTATAAATTGCCTCTATTTGCTACATATGGATATATATGTAAATACACACACACACATATATACACATACATATATATACACACATATAAACATACACATACAAACACCCACACACATGTTTATATAAATTGCTTTTACCGTTTGGTTGAAGTATCTCCTGTCTACTTTCTTCCTGCTTAGAAAACAGTGATAATAACTCTTATTTGTTATGGACTTGAAATATTTTAAAGCAAGTATTCTGCACAGTTTTTTGCTACCCAGGTCTTTTTTTTCCTGTATCCTACTCATTTTCTCTTCATCTTTGAGAGGAACAGAGCTAAATAAGAGAGGATTATAAATCAATCAAACACACATACACAGAATAGAAATGTGCTTGCCTTCTCTATACATGTTGTTTGCTGACTAAAAAAGTTAACAGTCACTGATTAAGACTCTGAAGGAGAAGGAAAAACATTTGTGGATATAGAAAGGCATTAAGAAGATATATATTTCTTCACTATCTCATTTAATTTTTTAGCATGCAATGGCAATGACAATAGAAGAATGAGAAAATGTAACCTGGGGTAGCAGGATAATCAGTATGCAGCATGTCAGAAAGTCTCCTCCAGGGACTGGCTTTCACAATGTTGAGGAAGGATTATATAATTATAGCTCTCTGAGCATCCAAAAATATAAAGCCTGTGAGAAAGAGCACGTATTTAACCAGGTACCTATAAAGTTAGTAGACAAGAGAAAATAGTTCTAATCTACCAAATTCAATCCTTTATTGACATTCTATGACAGAATATTTCATGCATTAGAATGGTTTCATAGATTTAGACAATTACTTTCTAGATAGATAAATTCTCATGTTTAACTTGCCTATAATATAAGAATGCACTATAGCATGAGGGTATTAGAGGATGAACTGCTTACAGAGTCTACAGAGAAGCCAAAAATGGAGTTCAGGCAAGCAAAGAAAAAAATGTAGATAAGAAAGGTAAATATAGGAAAGCAAACAAACACAAATGATGAATTCATGTAAAGAAAACATAACTGCAGCCTCTTCCTTTTCAACTGTGGAAAGTCTTTTCCTGATGTTAGAGGGTGGTGCTAATTTTTAGCAGCATAAATCTGAAGTATCAGAATAACCTATAAAAACCAAGCACATCACTGAGGATGTCGTATAAATGATCCCCGTGCACACAAATCTTGGAGATGTAATCTAAAGGCAAAATATTTCATCCCCCAATTGGAATAATTAAACACTACATATTAGGATATGAGTGGCAATTTAAGTAAAAGCTTCTTGTTAAATACCTTTATATTTAGATATTGTTTTAGTCAAAAGATATTTCGCCCATATTTTAGAAACTCTCAAGTGTACTGGGAGAACATGATAGAAAACTTTTTACCTAGTGGGTAATTGTAACCACTTTTAACACTGCTGTTAATAATCAAAGATCATTATTTTTTATTCTCAAGATAAAATGCTCTGTAAAAAGCACTTGTAAGAAAATTCCAAGAATTTCTAATTTCCTTTAGAAAATCCATTATTATTTGAGTGAAATTCTATATTCTACTTCTGGGTGGGAAATAGATTCTCTGCTACTATGTCCTTCTATTACAAAGGGCATATATTTATCTCTGCAATGGTTAAAGTGAATCCCTCAGTTACTAGTGTCGAATTGAAAAAATTCTTTCTTTCCTAGGGTAGAGGAGTTATGAGGATAACAATAGAGCTTTCTCCAAAGATAATCTCCTCACAGAAGTTCCTCTTTCACTTCACTTACACTTAAACTGAGCAGTATTACAACGGTCATTTTCTTGATAAATTCTGCAATTTGTTCTAACATCACACTTTTATAAGCATCATCTCTTTCATATTGGATTAAATTCCAATAATAAATCATTATAACATAGTCTGGCATAGTATAGAATTACTGGGTTTGTTAATTCTGGGAAGATGGCTGACTGGTAGCAACCCTCGGCAGAGGCTGATGAGCAAAGAAAGAAAAGCTGGACAGAATTGGACTCTATGAAGCCAAAGGTGGGGAGCTGAACCAAGAAAAAAGTTCAGCAAGCTGTAACTACAAGGAAGAGCATTCAAGAAAACAAATTACAGGTACAAAGCCTATCAAATTGAGGATGGGAGATCCCTCCCCCAAGTAGGAGGCCATCCTGCTTCAGGCTGTCTCTGAATGATCAGGGAACAAAAAACCTCTCATTTTAACTCACTGGAGAGAGGTGCTAACCCCCAGGTCTCTTTCTCCAGGGAGGGCCTACTTATGAACCTAGACACCACCCCATCAGGCATAAAATTGAACAGATATTTCCCCCTACAAGTCCAAACTCCCAGTCCACCCTTTCTTGCTCACATGGCAGTCAGGAGTTCTACCCCCTTCAGAGCACATAGTGTTTGGTCTTGTCCTGAGAGATATGGGCATAGTGTGGACCACCAACCATCAGGATGGAATCTGTGACTAATGAGGAATAAAGAGGGTGTGGGAAGAAAGGGACACTCAGTGGGAGGGATGAGCAGTCCCCTGGTTATGACTATGCCTGGCCAGTGGTGGTGTTGACCCTCAGTTTGGGCTGTGTCTGACTGAATCCCTGGCTCTGACAATACCCACAACAGGAGAGTAGTTGCTCCAGGTGGACTGAGTTTGGCAGACAGGGCTGGTCCGCAGTTCCTACTGGGCCTGCAAGCAGAGGCTTGCTAGACATGGGCTGAGGCCTGAGAGCAAGGGTGTGGCCCCCTGATTCTAATAGAATCCTTGCACAATAGCTTACTAGGTGTGAACCAAGACCTGAGGGCTAAAGCATGATCCCCTTCCCCCAGCAGGACTGGTGAGCAAAGGCTTACCAGGTGAGGACAGAGACCTGTGGGTGGAGTGCAGTGCCCTGACTCCAACAGAGCCTGAGAACAGAGGTTTGCCAGGCAATGGCCTGAGACAGGCAGGTAGGGTGTGGTCCCCTGACTCCAACTGGTCTGGCAAGCAAAGGCTAGCTGGGTGTGGACTGAGACCAGTGGGTAGGGCATGGCCCCTGGCTCCAATTGGGCCTGTGAGCAGAGAAGTGGACAATAGTATAGACTGAGTCTGACAGGTAGGAGTGTGGATCCCTGGTTCTGATCATGCTGTTGGAGACCCTTGAACCCCACTCTGTTAAGCAGGATTTGTACCACCTGAGACAATTTAATTGGAACCCATGTCTGGGGTTTTCCACTTGGGGACATTCTGATTGTGACCTTCAAAGTTTTGTAGAGGAAAAGAACTGAAAGGTAAGGGCTGGGCGCCACAGCTGTTCGTATGTGGGCTAAAACCCCACATGTTTATGTGCTTCTTATTCCAGGAATAAGGTGAAAGGCTCATGTGAGTTAAAAACACCATTGAGGCCTGGCTGCTGTGGTCGGCATAGCATAGTCTGACTGCCTGGAGATAAAAACCACTGTCAGATCCTCTTGTTATGTGGCTGTTAAGCCTGCGAGGACAAAGGTTGATAACCCTTCCTTCAGACATATGGCTCAAAGGTTGATGTATGTAAGTACATACGTCATAAAAGCAAAAAGGCCTCTGGAGTTTGAGACAAACAAAGTCATTAAACCTGTTCCTTGGAGTCAAAATAAGCACCTGGAAAAGCTTTAGATGTTATTCCCTGTGTTCTGACCTTTAACTTCTTTATGAAAAACAAGTAGAGCATGTCTGATGCAAAGTTACCACAATAAGGGGCTTGAGGGAAAGAACCTACCAGTAGTTCCAGATATGTTGTTTTCCTCTGTAAGGTTAAGTTAAAATAGAAAGTGTTAATCGTAGGGTTTTGTAGTGTTTTGTTGACCATTGATTAATTGGGTGTACATGGCTGAAGTACTATAAAAGTAGAGTGAAAATAAAGAACAATCACTACTTGCCAACCTGAGCTTGTAGTCATTTCTTGCTTCATACAATTCCGGGTACAAGCTTACACTCATGGCAAAGCTGTCTTTGTCTCCATGGCCATTCAGGCTACATTCGTATCTCTTCACAGTTGAGATTAAGCCTAATACTGTGTTGTCTTAGGATAGGGTAGGGGTTGGCTGATATCAAAACAGAGCTAGTTTGCACTATCTCACCAAGTAGGTCCTCAGAGGCTCTGGCCAAAACTCTGAAAGGGGCTTTTGTAAGGTTGTAGGAGATAAGCCACAATTAGAAAGTCTAGTGCTTTGGTAAGGGGCTAGGTCTACTACTTAGGAACCCCAATTCAGTCTCACCCTACCAGTTCTAATAACCAAATGGTGAATAATTAACATGGTGTAGAACCAACAGAAGAACTCTGGCAACATAAATAACCAGAGTAGATCAACTCCCCCCCCCC
>NW_003852459.1:1675388-1679256 GCF_000181295.1 Otolemur garnettii
AGAATGGAAGAAAAGATAGAAATTGAATTTCAAAGAGTAGTTCTAAAGTTGTCTCAAGAAATTAATGAATTCAAAGCCCAAGTCACCAAAGATATGGACATAAATGACAAAAGAGATAGCAGAGCTCAAGGAAATGAAAAAGTTAGTTGAGGAACTCCAAAATATAGTAGAATCCCTCAGCAATAGAGTTGACCAGGTAGAAGAAAGGATCTCTTAAACTGAAGACAAAGCTTTTAAAGAGGCAGACAAATGGAGAGCAAAAACTGATCATTCCCTGAGAGAGTTGTGGGATCAGACAGAGTTGTGGGATCACTTCACAAGATCAAACATTTGTATTATAGGAATTCATCTTATAGGAGAAGAGGGTGGTCCTAAAGGCACAGGTACTCTACTCCAAGAGATTTTGGAGGAGGATTTCCCAAGCATTGCAAGAGATACAGAACTTCAGGTAGCAGACGGTTTTAGAACCCCAAAAAGATTCAATCCAAACAAAGCATCTCCTAGACACATTGTGATTAACTTTGCCAAAGTTAAGATGAAGGAGAAAACTCTGCAAGGAGCCAGACATAAGAAAAGCATCCCCTACAAAGGGAGAAGTACCAGAACGGCTGCAGATCTCTCAGCCAAAACATTTCAACCACAAATGTTGGGCAGCGACCTTCAATTTCCTAAAACAAAATGACTTCCAGCCCAGGATCCTGTATCTAGCTAAACTGAATTTTATTTGTGATGGAGAAATCAAATACTTTAATGACATAGACATGTTGAAGAAGTTTTCCATAACTAAACCAGCTCTCCAGGATATTCTCAGACCGATTCATCATAATGACCAGTGCAATGCTCTACCTCCAAAGTAAACTCACCCAGAAATTTTTGAAGAAAATCTGACTTCTACAGTGGTGAAAGGATTAAAAATGTCCACTGGAACTCTGAAAATCATAAAATCATGATACCCAAAATACAAAAAGTCTTATCAATTCTCTCAATTAATGTGAATGGTTAAATTGTACTCTAAAGAGGCACAGCTTGGCTGACTGGATACATAAACTCAGACTGGACATCTGCTGTATACAAGAATCTCATCTTACCTTAAAGGATAAAAATAGACTCAGGGTGAAGGGATGGACCTGTATAATACATGCAAGTGGAAACCAGAAAAAAGGCAGGGGTTGCAATTTTAGTAGCAGATACAATTAGCTTTAAAGCAACAAAGATAAGAAAGATAAAGAAGGTCACTACATATTTGTCAAGGGAAATACCCAATATGAAGAAATTTCAATAATTAACATTTATGCACCCTACCAGAGTGCTCCTCAATTCATAAAGCAGACCCTAAAGGATATGAACAACCTGATATCTTCATGCACTATAATAGTTGGAGATTTTTAACTTTAATAGTTTTGAATAGATCCTCCAAGAAGAAAGTAAACAAACAAATATTAGACTCAAACCTAACCCTAGAAAAAATGGACTTACAGACTTCTACAGAACATTCCACCCTAATAAAACTGAATATAAATTCTCCTCTCAGCCCACAGGTCATCCTCCAAAATAGATTATATCCTAGGACACAAGTCTAACCTCAGCAAATTTAAAAGTGTAGAAATTATTCCTTGTATCTTCTTGGACCACTATGGAATAAAAGTTGAATTCAACAGCAACAGGAATCTTCATATTCAAACAAAGTTGTAGAAACTAAATAATCTCAGGCTGAATGATAGCTGGATCAAAGATGAGAGTAAGATTGAAATCACCAAATTTTTGGAACAAAATGATATGAAGACACAAATTATCAAAACCTGTGGGATACTGTGAAGGCAGTCCTAAGAGGGAAACTTATAGCATTGGAAGACTTCATCAAGAAAACAGAAAGAGAAAGCCAACAACTTAATGGATCTTCTCAAGCAAATGGAAAAGGAAGTAAATTCCAACCCCAAACCCAGCAGAAGAAAATAAATAACCAAAATTAGGGCAGAATTAAATGAAATTGAGAACAAAAGAATCATTCAGAAGATCAACCTAACAAAAGGTTGATTTTTTGAAAAGATTAACAAAATTGATAAACTTTTGACCAACCCAACCAGGAATAGAAAAGTAAAATCTCTAATATTGTCTATCAGAAATGATAAAGGAGAAATAACAACAGACACATCCAACATTCAAAAAATCCTCAATAATTACTACAAAAATCTCTATTCCCAGAAATATGAAACTCTGAAGGAAATGCACTCTGGAAGCATGCCACCTTCCTAGACTCAACCAGAAAGGATTAGAAATCTTGAATAGACCTATATCAATCACTGAAATAACATCAACAATATGATCTCCCAAAAAAGAAAATTCCAGGACCAGATGGCTTCACATCTGAATTCTATCAAATCTTTCAAGAGGAACTAGTACATATATTATACAACATTTTCCAAAGCATAGAAAAAGAAGGAATAATTCCCAACACATTCTATGAAGCAACTATCACCCTGATACCCAAACCAGGAAAGGATCCAACAATGAAAGAAAATTATAGACCAATAGCATTAATGAATATTGATGCAAAAATATTCAATAAGGTCTTAGCAAACAGAATTCAGCAACATGTCAAAAAATTATACACCATGATCAAATTGGTTTTATTCTAGTGTTACAAGATTGGTTCAACATACACAAATCTATAAATATAATACATCACACAAATACAATTTAAAAAGCCCATATAATTCTCTCAATTGATGCAGAAAAAGCCTTTGATAATACACAGCATCCTTTCATGACTGGAACACTTATGAAAATAGGCATAGAAGGGACATTTCTTAAACTGATAGAGGTCATCTACAGCAAACCCATGGCCAATATCATACTGAATGGAATAAAATTGAAAACATTTCCAGTCAGATCAGGAATGAGGCAAGGATACCCACTGTCTCCACTGCTATTCAACATGGTAATGTAAGTCTTAGCCATCACAATCAGGCAAGATAAGGTGATCAAGGGTATCCAAATAAGGTCAGAGGAGATCAAGCTCTCACTCTTCCCTGATGACATGATCCTATACCTAGAAAATCTCAGGGACTCATCTTCAAAACTCTTAGAAGTGATCAAAGAATAAAGCAGCATCTCAGAATGCAAAATCCATACAAGTCAGTAGCTTTTATATATGTCAACAATAGTCAAGCTGAAAATATATTCAAGGGCCCTATTCCTTTTACTATAGTGCCAAAGAAGACGAAATATCTGGGAATTTAGCTAACAAAGGACATGAAAGATCTCTATAATGAGAACTATGAAACTCTGAGAAAAGAAATAGCTGAAGAAGTTAACAAATGGAAAAACATACTATACTTATGGCTGGGAAGAATCAACATTGTTAAAATGTCCATACTATCCAAAGCAATCTACAGATTTAATGCAATCCCTATTAAAGCACCATTGTCATACCTTCAAGAACTCCAAAAAACAGTAGTTCGTTTTATATAGAATCACAAAAAACCTCGAATAGCAAATACATTACTCAGAAATAAGAACAAATTGGAAGGTATCACATTACCAGACTTCAGGTATACTATAAATCAATAGTAATCAAAACAGTATGGTACTGGCACAAAAACAGAGATTTAGATTATGATAGATTTATGGAACAGAATAGAGAACCAAGAGATGAACGCATCTACTTATCATCATTTGGTCTTTGACAATCCTGTCAAAAATATTCAGTGGGGGAAAGACTCCCTATTTAATAAATGGTGCTGGGTGAACTGGATGGAGACCTGTAGAAGACTGAAACTGGACCCCCACCTTTCACCATTAACAAAAATTGATTCTCACTAGATAAAAACTTTAAACTTAAGACATGAAACTAAAAATACTAGAAGAG
>NW_003852459.1:1679740-1688749 GCF_000181295.1 Otolemur garnettii
TTGGAGAACCCTCAAGGAACTAAAAGTAGACCTACCATGCAATCCTGCAACTCCTCTACTAGGTATATACCCAGATGATTAAAAATTATTTTACAACAATGCATTTGCACCAGAATGTTTATTGCAGCCCAATTCATACTAGCCAAGACATGGAAACAGCCCAGGTGCCCATCAACCCATGAATGGATTAACAAATTGTGGTATATGTACACCATCGAATACTATGCAGCCCCCCAAATGATGGAAACTTCACATCTTTTATGTTTACCTGGATGGACCTGGAACATTTTCTTCTTAGTAAAGTATTTCAAGAATGAAAAAAAAAAGTATCCAATATACTTAATACTACTATGAAATCAATATATAATCACCTACACACTCATATGAATGGCAAAATGTAACTATAATCCAGAAAGTAGAAGGGAAGAGGAGAGAGAGGGGAGAGGGTGTATGGTAGGAGGATATTTGGGGTGACCTCACCTAATGTGCATGATGTGCAATGGTACATTTCAAAACCATTAACAAATGAGTATAATTGTGATGAATATGTTACTTAGTTCAATGTAAGCATTTCACATTGTATATCAAAGCAGTACCCTTAATCTCATAAATGCATCAATGTACAAAGTTATGATTTAACAAAAAGTAATAATAAAAAATAAAAACAAATAAAAAAAACAAAGAAATCTTTCAATTCACCTTTCCCTCTTATGCTCCCTTCTTCTGAATCTCCAGTATCCATTTTTTGATTCTGTAGGGCCATGAATATCCATAGCTTAGCCCCCACTTATAAATGAGAATACACAATGATTACTTATCCATTTTAGAAATACTTAACTTAGGTAATGGCCTCAAGTTCCAAGCAGGTTGCTACAAAAGACATTTAATTATGTTTTATGACTGAGTAGTATTCAGTGGAATATATGTCACATTTTCTTAATCCATAAATCAGTAGATGATCACATAGGTTGATTTCTTATCTTTGTAATTGTGAATTGTGTTACAATAAACATTTGGGTGTAGGTGTCTTTTTGATCAAATGACTTCTTTCTGAAGAGTTAGTTATCCAGTAGTGCAGTTGCTGAATCAAATGGTAGGTCTACATTTAGTTCTTTAAGGAATATTCATACTATTTTCTATAGTGGTTGTATTAATTTACATTCCTGACTGACTGTGTAAGAGTATTAAATTTTCACTGCATACATGACAACATTATTTTTTTTACTTTTTAATCATGGCCATTCAGACAACAGTAAAGTGATATCTCATTGTTTTAGTTTGTATTCCTTTGATGATTAGTAATGTTGAATATTTCTTTATATTTTGGGCATTTATACATTTACCTTTGAAAAATGTTTTTGGCTCACATTTTAATGAGGTTCTTTAGGTTTTATTTCTTGCTTTGTTTGAGTTTCTTGTAGATTCTAGATATTAATCTTTTGTCATATGAACAGTTTGTGAATATATTCTCCCATTTATAGGTTACAGACATGTAGATTATTTATTTTGCTGTGCAGAAGCCTTTTCAGTGTAAATCTCATTTTTAAATTTTTGTTTGTATTTTATTTGCTTTTAAGGTCTTAATCATAACTTCTTTGGCTAGGCCAAAGTCTAGGAAAGCTTTTCCTATGTTTTCTTCTACAATATTTGGGTTTAAGGTCTTTCATTTAAGGCTTTAAGCTATCTTGAGTTAATTTTTGTATGTCTAGAGAGAAAGTTTCATTCTTTTGCATATGTCAATTCAAACTTTCCAGCACTATTTAGTGAATAGAGCACCCTTTTCAAGTGTATGTTTTTGTCTACTTCATCTCAGCTCAGTTGGTTGTACTTATGTGGATTTATTTCTGGTTTCTTCATTGTGTTTCTCTGATCTGTATCTGCTTTTAATTTGAAGTTAAGATGTGATGCCTCCAGATTTGTTCTTTATGCTTTGGTTTGGGGGGCCCTTTTTTGATTCCATATGAAATTTAGGATTTTTTTTCCTAATTCTGTGAAAAATGGCATTGATATTTTGTGTAAATGGTATCTGTAAATCACTTTGGGCGGTATGGATGTTTTAATAATAAAAATTCTTCTAGTCCTTGAATATGGGATAATTTTTCATTTTTGTCATTAATGATTTCTTACATCAGTATTTTGTAGTTTTCCTTGCAGAGACTTTTTAATCTCTTTAAGTGTTTTCCTAGATATTTTATTTTTTTGCAGCTGGTGTAAGTGGTATTGAGTTTTAATTTCATTCTCAGGTTGGCTCTTATTAGTATAAAATTTGTGTATATTAATTTTGTAACCTGAGACTTTATTGAATTTATTTATAAATTCTAGGACATTTGTAGAGAAATATTTTAAGGTTTTTAAATACAAGATCATATCAACAGCAAACAGATGTGTCACTGTCTATTTTCTGATTGCCTTTATTATTTTCCTCTTTATTACTCTGGCCAGGACTTCTATTACTATGTTGAGAAGAAGTAATGAAATTTTCTTCCAGTTTTTAGAGAGGATGCTTTTCACTTTTCCCCACTATTATGTGGCTTTTGTTTTTAATTCTGTTTTTGTGTCAAATCTCCCTTATTGATTTGCATGTTTAACCATCCTTGCATTATAGGATGAAACCCACTTGATGATAGAGAATGATCTTTGGGTCAATGACAAAATCAAGACGAAAATCAAAAACATTTTGAATGCAGGGGTAATGGGGACACAAGTTACCAAAATCTAATAGAGAAAGCAAAAGTAGTGCTAAAAAGGAATTTTATAGCACTAAATGCTTACATCAAAAGACAGATAACAAACTTAACAGATAGCCTAATACCACATGTCAGGGAACTAGAAAAACAAAAACAAACCAAACCCAAAGCTAGCAGAAGACAAGAAAAAACAAAAATCAGAGCACAGCTAGATGTAATTGAAATAAATAAATTATACAAAGGACCAATGAAACAAAAAGTTAGTTCTTTGAAAAGATAAACTAAACTGATAGATCACTAGCTAGATTAACCAAGAAAAGCAGAAAGAAGGTTCAAATAAGCTTATTCAGAAGTAAAATAGGAGATATTATAACCGATAAACACAGAAACACAAAAGATCATACAAGAATTATAAACATCTCTATGCATGTAAACCCAAAGTTCCTCTGATAAATGTTTGGAAACACAGAACTTCTCAAGGCTACATCAGAAAGAAATGGAAATCCTGAACAGACCAGTAATGAGCAGTCAGATTGCTAAGCAAACATTCTCCCAAAAAGAACAACAATAAAAGCCCAGGACCAGATATATTCACAGCCAATCTTTACCAAACCTAGAAAGAAAAACTGGTACCTATCCTACTAAAACTGTCCCCAAAGACAAGGAATCAATCTTCTAACTCCTTAGGCAAGTAAATTTTAAAATTGAAAATACTTCCTTCTTTTTCTTGGAATATTTTTATCTTTAAAAAAATGGATTCATGTCTCTCTAAGGGTGTAAAGTTCTTTAAATTTTTTATTTTCTTTGCATTTTTCTGTTTCTTAAAATTTAACACTTTCATTTATCAGTTCTCATTATTGTCATTCACATTAAAGGCTGTTCTCAACAGTTTGATAATTCTTGAGTGTTAATCATGTTTAAAACAATGAGACACTTAAAATTTTTCAAAATCCTGCCAGAGAGCCAGGATAGATACACCTGACTTTACTTACTGGAAAGTCAAGGTGAGAAAGGGTGCTGAGGATCTCACTACTCAAAATGTAGATTTTCCTCTTCATCTTCTCTTTTCAGCCCCATTCTTAACTTTCCTTCTGCCTGATGTCTCTGGAGTCTTGGAAGTCTCTCATTCAATTTCTCCAAAGGGGAATTCTCTTGCATCATACCTAACTATGCAAGGGTAGAAGAAGGAATTTGATCCAACATACTTGTACATTTGAAGACTGGTTTTCAACCAATTCTTCCTTTATTAAAATCTTCATTTTAAACATCTGCTTTCCACTAAACAAAATTTCTTAATTTCCCTGGGTTCTTTAGCTAAAAGGGACTTACTTGAAATTATCTTCCTGCTATGAAGAACAGAATGTTTCAGTTTTCCTTGTTCTGTGTAATTAACCCTCCTTTATTAATTTTGCAACATTTTGTCATTGTGTTTTATGAGTAGTTGTCCTCTTTTTTACTCTTCTTGCCTTTGAATGTTTACAATTTCTCCCCCTATTCCAAGGTTAGAGTTTTTTAATTTTATTTATTTATTTATTTAAATTTATTAAATCATAGCTGTGTATATTAATGCATTTATGGGGCACAATGTGCTGCTTTTATATACAATTTGATGGTAAAGTTTAATGGAAGGGCAGAGTAGAGCAGATATCAACGGGTGTTCTCAATGTGAATCCACCTATATTAGTTTTTTATGACCTCCATGACATCATACCACAGTCTGAGTGACATAAATAACAGAAATTTATTTCTATACAGTCCTGGAGGGTAAGAAAGCTGAAATCAGAATATCCTCAGAGTTGGTTTCTTCTGATACCTTTCTCCTTGGCTTGAAGATGAACATTTTCTCTTTCCTGTACCTTCTTATGCTTTTTCCTCTGTTCATGTCTCTGTCCTAATATTTTTTTTCTTATAAGGACATCAGTCATATTGAAAAAAGATGCACCTTAATGATTCCACATTAACCTAATTATCTTTTTAAATACCTTACCTCTAAATAGACTCATATTCTGAAGTACTAGGTGTCAGGACATCAAACTATTAATTTCAGTGGCAGAGTTCAGACCATACCACCAGTTATGCTGGAATTAAAAATGACTCAAAGACTGAAGGTTAGAGAATATTACCAGGATATTTGTTAGCAGCTACCAAAAGCATCAACAGAGAATAAGAAAGTCTAGAAAGGCAGGATGAACAGAGCCTCAAAAGAGTATGGTCCATAGGGACAGACTATATATGATTAATCTCACTGTATATAAAAGACAATACTCTATATCCTCAAAAATTAAAAGCTGGAGACAGAGAGATGAGTGCAAATAGTCAAGCATCAATCCCATATTAAAAAATTCCAACATTGTAGCAGCAATACAGGTAAATATGAAATACCCAAAGGACTCATTTAGCAGTTTGTAAAGAAAGGATCAGTAACAATTGAAGAATGAGGTTAGAGAAGGGGAAAGGGAACTTGATTTTGTCACAGAAGAATGATGTATAGCTGCTTACATTTCCAGCAACTGGTAACACTGAGTCTGTAAGAAACATTGTAGGTGACTACAGAGTTCAGAAGGGCATAAAGAAATGTTATATAAGTTATCCTAACTAACTGATGTAATAAAACACTACAATTACACTAAGCTTACAGTGGTGACTCTCAAAATAGATACAGGTTAAGGGGTAACATATTGAATCTTCTTAAGTATACCATGCCACCATTATCCTAACTTTTGTTAGAATACATTTTCTATTTTGTCTTGTCTCCAACTGATGAATCATATTATTGTTTATCCCAGGAAGAAAAATGTTCCATGTCTATCTATTTCTGTAGCAATATTAGCTGTATATGCCTTCAAGTCATTAAAATAATGCTTAGCCAATGCAGTCTAAACTGTAATTCTATTATTCTCTTTTTGTAAAATGAGGAATAACAATACAGAATGCATGCCATTTCCTTACTACCACCAACAATATTTTACCTCATGTTAGAAAAAAATAAGAAAGGATTATTAAAATGCATTAAAGTTCCTAATGGCAGTGAGGCACTTATGTGAATATCAGCCCTGACAAGTAAATGTAGTAAAAGCTGCCAAAATCAGAGTTACAATTGCTTATGAAGATTTCAAATGTCTGGCTGTGAATAAACCTGTGAAATTGTACAGGGTGCCTTAGGAGGACATGTCCTGTCCCTTCCATTAATCAGAAGAAGACCCAAGTCTAAATATTAACTGTTGATTTGCTTTACTCTCTTAGAGTGTCTCAGGAGCCTGCCACTATTAAAAAAAAAAAGAAAGAAAGAAAGCCAAATACACAAAATCTGTGGCTTTCAGGAAACACAAAATGAAAATGAAATCTTTTCTGAGCATTAAAAATTAATCCTTGTGCTAAAAATGGAATATCTGACTCCTATGTACATATATGTAAAATGTCAAGATATATGTTTAACTTTTTCACATTTTGTCATTAATTACACTTTTATGTGACATATATGTATTCTAAATTCCTAGTCATCAATTCTAATCTAGAAATTAATATTTATCAAGATTAATTCAATTCTGCTTCTATATTTTATGCATGTATTATCCAAGTTTCCTAATTTAAAGTATACAAATATTTCTATTATGCATTCTCTCTTCAAAATAACATTCCACATGAATATATATTTCAAGTGTTTAAGGTTTTTGCCTACAAGAAAATATATGTAAAATTTCTATAAATTATAAACGCTTTCTCAAATGTAATTAATTGGAAAGTCATGGTGAATTAGAAAGATTTCTGTAGTTGAGTATACCTTTCATGCAAAATTTAAAGTGATTTTGAAAGGGTTTTTACTTTTTTATACATTTTTTTCCTTAAGAATATTTTATCTTCCCTTGCTTATTGAATATTCATTGGCATTTGTGGAACAGAAAAATGTAATTTGCCACACACTGTCAATCAAAATCTGTTAGTTATACATTATTGCTTTAAAGCTTTTATTGATATCAAACAAATTACTATCTGTAGATAAATATTCTTTTATCAAAGAATGAATAAAATAGCAAAGCATTTAAAGTGAGAGTGAATTCAAAATCGCTTCAGGCTACTAGAACAACCTGAGAAAATCCACTTGAATGGAGCTTTTAAATTAGAAGCCAAAATTCTTACAGAATATTGAGGAACTTCTCATCCATCTTCAAACACAAAATAAAACTATAGAATTTATCTTCTATGGTCTTTATGTGATGCATATGTATACATATGATATATGTATTACATATACATATGATATTTCATGATAATATTTTGACAGTTGAATAATAATGAGTCCAAAAATATAAAGAACAATTAAGTGAAAATTGTGAAGTCTGTACTCTACTCCAAACACATAGAGTGGGTTGGGAAGTTTGG
Organism: Otolemur garnettii; assembly: GCF_000181295.1. Classification (NCBI taxonomy): domain Eukaryota; kingdom Metazoa; phylum Chordata; class Mammalia; order Primates; family Galagidae; genus Otolemur; species Otolemur garnettii. The sequence goes on from NW_003852459.1 coordinate 1,686,808, forward strand.
AAAGTGAGTGGCTGTAAGTTCGATGTATTAACTACATACCCATGAAGCATTCCAAGTCTTGAGAACTATTGCTTAGACATCCTGGTCTTCTCTCTCCTTTTCCATTCATTAAATCTAGATATTACTGTAAGATGCATGATCACTCACCACCTTCTAGATTGCTGTTACTTCTCCTGAGTAGTTGATAGTTGTTCCTTATATCTCTTAGCCTTAAGCCCAACATCATGGTTTCCTCATATCAACAATAATTACTTATTCCTCTAAATTACATAAACCAGAGGGATTTTACCAGTTGTGTCTTACTTTCTTGTGCCTTGAAATGCTTTCTGTCCATAGTATAATCTCAAGTGATGATTAATAGGTACTAAATTCAGACCATCAGGGATAGGACAAAAGTTTTATTTTAAGTCACCAGACAATACATTTTATGATTCTCAGGGCACCATGATTATTTTAAGTTCTACTACAGAAGCTAATATTTATTCTGCCAATTTTCACTTCATCTTAATTCATCAGCAACCTTAAATCTTTCTTATGTTTAAAGAACTTCTCTCAAGGAGAAATAGAAATTCTTTAGTAGAAATTCATAGAATGTAATAGGTTTTATAAGACAAAGAGATTATGCAATGAGGACACTTATGCACCCATGTCATGAAGTTTTTATGGTTTAAAAGGAATTTATGTAAACCCAACACATAGAAAGACATCATAATATTTCATGTGTCCAATAGACTATTTTATTATAGAAATTTTCAGAGATTTTAAAATGTTAATGGGCATTGTGATTATTTATGTGGGGTTTAGGGTGTTTCTCATTTTCCAAGTGTACCTCAGCAGATTAGGAACTTTGGACTACCATTTCAAGAAACATAATATAGAAAAGGCTCTCCCAAATTCTCTATCCTGCATAGATGTTACATGCTTCAGATAGTCCAGAAAACACCACCTTATGAAACAAAAGCTAAAATAATCAACTTAAAGTAAACGAGAAAGGCAATTTGCTTATGGTTTTCCCTGATTTCATTTCTCATCAGCGCACACTCCAAACCTTAATTGTGATAATATCTATAGACTGGCCAAATAGCATTTGCATAATGGATGTTTGGAAACTATAACTTTTCAATATTTACTAACCACAAGATTTATGCCAGTGTTAAATCTTCTATGAAATAGATAATTTTCTTAGCTCTATCACTGCCTAAGGAAAATCCCCAATGCTAAGTAGAACAGCCATGTAACTTGTCTTGGCAAATGATGTGTGAACAGATGTTGCATGTCACTTCCTGTTGTCATTCTGTATTGAGGTTTAATTCAATTTCATTGGGATCAGAGAATGAACTTTGTGTAATACGAATTCTTAAATTTCTTGAGGTGTTTTTTGAAATATAGTCTATGTTCTATGGGTACATTAAAATAACATGTGTTTGGCTGGTACTAAGTGGTGTGTTCTATAAATGTCTATTAGACCCTGTTGGTTGAGGGAGTAGCTGAGCTCTTCTATTGAGAAAGGAGTATTTAAATAAGTAAATATAATTATGTAACTGTCTATATCTCCTTTCAGTTTTATCAAATTGCTTTACATGTTGGCATCTCTGTTACTTGGCATATAGACATTTAGGATAATAATGTGTTGGTGATTAATCCTTTTATCTTTTATAATATCCCTCTCTGTCATTGATGGTATTTTTCTTTGCTCTGAAGCCAATTGTGCTTTGTTTTGATTCATCCTTGTGTAATACACATTTTTTTTTAAAAAAGTTACTTTTTAAAAATTTATTTTATTATTTTTTTTTTATTTCAGGCTCCTTTATTCCATGAATATTTACAGAACATCAACTATAGGCAAAACATTGACATAATCGTTGAAGATAACATTGGGACAAATATAGCAATTTTATGAGGAAACAAAAGCATTATCTACAAATCAATTATGAGATAAGTG
>NW_003852459.1:1689372-1750290 GCF_000181295.1 Otolemur garnettii
CCCCTCACTCCTTCTATATCTGATCTCCCCTTTCCCCATGCCCCACCATGTCATTAATTGTCTTCATATCAAAGTTGAATACATAGGATTCCTACTTCTCCATTCCTGTGATGCTTCACTAAGAATAATGTGTTCCACCTCCATCCAGGTTATTACAAATGCTGTAAAATCTTCTTTTTTTGATGGCTGAATAATACTCCATAGTGTACATATGCCACAGCTTACCAATCCGTTCCTGGGTTGAAGGACATTTAGGCTGTTTCCATGTTTTAGCGATTGTAAATTGGGCTGCGATAAACAGCCTAGAACAACTGTCTTTATAGTAAAAGTTTTGTTTTTTTTTTCTTCTGGATAGATGCCCAATAGTGGGATTGCAGTATCAAATGGGAGGTCTAGGTTGAGTTCTTTAAGGTTTCTCCATACTTCCTTCCAAAAAGGTTGTATCAGTTTGCAGTCCCACCAGCAGTGCAAGAGTGTTCCTTTCTTTCCACATCCGTGCCAGCATCTGCAATTTTGAGATTTTGTGATATAGGCTATTCTTGGTGGGGTTAGATTATGTCTCAGGGTGGTTTTAATTTGCATTTCTCTAATAATTAGAGATGAAGAGCATTTTTTCATATAGTTAGTAGCCATTCATCTATAGGCTTTAGAGAAGATTCTGTTCATCTCTCTTCCCCATTGATGTATGGGGTTGTTTGTTTTTTTCTTGTAGATTAATTGAAGTTCTGCATAGATCCTCGTTATTAGACTCTTGTCAGATTCAAAATATGCAAATATCCTTTCCCATTGAGTAGGTTGTCTATTTGATCTGGTTATTGTCTCCTTTGTTGTACAGAAACTTTTCGGTTTCATAAGATCCCATTTCTTTAGTATTGCTGTTGTTGCTATTGCCGTGGCAGTCTTCCTCATAAAGTCTTTCCCCAGGCCAATATCTTTCAGTGTTTTTCCAATTCTTTCTTTGGGGATTTTTGTTGTTTCATGCCTTAGATTTAAGTCCTTTATTCATCTTGGATCAATTTTTGTGAGTGGAGAAAGGTGCAGGTCCAATTTCAGTCTTTTACATGTAGATATCCAATTCTCCCAGCACCATTTATTAAATAGGGAGTCTTTCACCCAGTGAATGCTCTTGTTTGGTTTATTGAAGATTAAGTGGCTGTAAGTTGTTGGTTTCATTTGCAGATTTTCTATTCAATTCCAAATATCTATGTCTCTATAAAAGTTACTTTTTTTAAACATTCAACTTCCCTACATAATTAGACTGAAGTAAATTTCTCACAGACAAAAGGAATCAACTTAAGTTCATTAATATGTTCTGCTAAATTCTTTTAATTGGTTGTTTAGGTTGTTTACATTTAATGTAATTATTGGTATGTTAGTTTTATGGCTATAATTTTTGTGTGTGTTCTGAGGGCTTTTTCTTGTCTCTTTATCATCTTTTTCCTGTTTATCTGTGGGTCATTTTTCATTTTAATTTCTCTATAGTGATTTGGAGTATATTTCTTTGTATAGATTTTTTAGTTAATATTCTATGTATTACGCAGACATGACTTATCACAATACTCTGGTTTCATCATTTTACCAATTTGGAGAAAGCATAAAATTTTTACTTTCCTTTATCTCCTTTTGCCTCTCCATTTATAATACACTTTTGTATTTAATTTACATACATTTCAAGTCATAGCCTGAGACTGTTGCAATTTTTGCTTCCAATATCAAATATAATTTAGAAACTCAAAAAGAGAATAAAAATATATTATATTTAAGCCTATTTTTTCTTACCATGTACTTTCTCTTATCCAATGTTCTTATGTTCCTTCTTTTATCATTTATTTTGGTTTAGAGAATGCGTTAGGGATTCTTTTTGAATAAACCTTGAGGTGACAAAGTCTGTTAGTTTTATTTCATCTGAGAATGTTTTGATTTCTCTTTCATTCCTGAAGAATATTTTTACTAAATGTGGGATTCTGAATTGAAAATTATTTTCTTTCAGCACTTGAAAAATACTAAGCCAGGAGTGGTGGCTCAGGCCTGTAATCTTAGATTTTGGGAGACTGAGACAGGAGGATCACCTAAGGTCAGGAATTTGAGAGCATCCTGAGCAACATAGCAAGACACCATCTCTTATTTAAAAAAAAAAAAAAAAAGGCAGAAAAATGCTAAACCACACCCTTCTGGTTTTTTTTTTTTTTTTTTTTTTTTTTTTGAGACAGAGCCTCAAGATGTCCCCCTGGGTAGAGTGCTATGGCTTCACTGCTCACGGCAACCTCCAACTCCTGGGCTGAAGCAAGTCTCCTGTCTCAGCCTCCCAAGTAGCTGGGACCACAGGTGCCCACCACAGCACCCGGCTATTTTTTGGTTGCAACCATTACTGTTGTTTGGTGGGCTCAGGCTGGATTTGAACCTGCCACCTTAGGTGTATGTGGCTGGCACCTTAGCCGCTTGAGCCACAGGCGCCAAGCCATCCTTCTGGTTTTAATGAGACATCACTGTCACTTGAATTATTTTTCTCTTACAGGGAAGGTATGCTTTTTTCAATATTTTTCTTTTTGGTCTTTAATTTTTTTTTGTTTGTTTTTTTGAGACATAGTCTCCCTTTGTGATCCTTGGTAGAGTGCCATGACATCATAGCTCACAGCAACCTCAAACTCTTAGGTTCTATTGATCCTCTTGACCACAGGCTGCCACTATACCACCCAACTATTTTTAGAGACAGGTTCTTATTCAGACTGGTCTTAAACTCCTGAGCTCAGGCAATCTACTCACCTCAGCCTTAGAGAGTCCTAGGATTACAGACATGAGCCATCATGCTTAGCCTTGACTTTAATTTTTATATATTTGACCACATTGCATTTTGGTGGGAATTTCCTTAAATTTATCCTGTTTGAAAATAGCTTAGTTCCTTGAATCTGAATGTTTACATGATTTTCCAAATTTGGGAACTTTTCAGCCATCATTGCTTTGAGTACTTTTTCAGTTTCACTCTCTTTCTCTTATGATTCTAATGAGATTAAACAGCTCAAAGTTTAATTTTTTTTTTTGTTAAAGTCTCACCATTTAGGTTTTTGGTTTTTCAGTCAGTTTTAAAATGTTGTTCTACCCGAATAATTTTTATTTCTTTGTCTTCCAGTTAATTGATTCTTTGTACTCTCCAATTTTCTGTTGAGCTAATCCATGTCATTTCTTTTCAGTTTTCATATTTTTCAGTTCTAAAATTTTCATTTGGGCTGGGCGCTCAACAACTCAGTGGTAGGGCATCAGCCACATGCACTGGGCTGATGGAAAAAAAATGGAAAAAAAAATCCATGTATTGTAGTGGGCACCTGTAGTCCCAGCTACTTGGAGGCTGAGGCAAGAGAATCACACCCAAGAGTTTGAGGTTGCTGTGAGCTGTGACACTACTACACTCTATAGAGGGTGACATAGTGGACTCTGTTTCAAAAAATAAATAAATAGATAAAATAAAGTTTTCATTTGGTATCTTGTTATGTTTTCATTTCTGTGCTGATAGTTTCTATTCATGTTTTTATTTGTACCAACTATGTTTATAATTACTCACTGAAGTACTTTTATAATGGTTGCTTTAAATACCTCTGACACATTGGTGTAGGCATCTATTGACTATTATTTTTAAAAATTTGGTTTGAAATCTTCCTGGTTTTTTCTATTACAAGTATTTAAAATTGAAACCTGTGTGGCACTAGCCGCATACACCAGAACTGGTAGGTTCGAATCCAGCCCGGGCCTGGTAAACGTTAATGACAACTGCAACAATAAAATAGCTAGGCATTGTGGTGGGTGCCTGTAGTCCCAGCTACTCAGGAGGCTGAGGCAAGAGAGTTGCTTAAGCTCAAGAGTTGGAGGTTGCTGTGAGCTGTACACCACAGCACTCTGCTGAGGGTGACAAAGTGAGACTCTGTCTCAAATAAAAAAGAAAAAAAATTCAAGTCTATCTTTCTAGTGCTGCTGGTGCTGTATGTTTAGTGAACTGCTAGTAAAACCAGACATGCGAGATACTTGGACATGTTTAATTCTTCCCTATCCACATGCATAGGAGACAGCAAGACATACATGTCATGACAATTTCCTCTACTTCTGTTTTGTTCCTATGATCGCTTTGTTATATTTCTAGTCTACTGATTTCTTCAACAGCTTCTAGACTTCTCTATTTGCTTACCCACCACCAAGATTACTACTTTGGCTGACAAAGCTGCTGAGTATGGTTTGTTTTCTGTTTGTTTGGGTGTTTATTTTGCCTTTTATTTAGAAGCAAATGAGTTTCTATAGTGACAAAGCCAAGGGTCTTCAGGGCCTTGCTCATCCTGAGCTCATGACTGACCTAGGGTAGTGAGATCAGCTGCATGCAAGAATACAAGGATTCTCATTGTATTTACCCCAGATTCAGCAATTTCTTCTGAATTAACACATCTCATTTAGTTTTTTGCCATTAGTAGATTTCCTGAGCCCTGAACTATTTGTTTTTGAAAATATGTTTCAGTTTTAGAGATTTCCCCCCCAACACACTGCCATTCCTGGAAAATTCTACTGTACTTATTCTTTTATTTCAGGTAGCACTTCTGAAAAATACGGAATGCTTCAGGAATTTGTGTGTTATCCTTGTGCAGGGGTCATGCTAATCTCAGTGTCAATCCAATTTTAGTATATGTGCTGCCAAAGCAAGCACTATTATACTTAGTTTTAAACTTATTCCTACTTTAAGTGGATCAGGCATGGTCATAGCAGTAATGCACTTCATTTTATAATATGTCCTATAAAGAATGGCTATAGTTTATCTATTTACATATTGTTAGCCAGCAAAATTTTTACCTTTTTTATCAATATACCTTTAGCTAATTTGTCTTCATATTAGTGGCATCTGTGATGAGGTAGAAGCCAGACAAAGGTTCTTGACCTGAATCTGATGGACATAGAGAGAAAGTGTTTATCATTGACTGTGTGAAAAAATATTCTCACATTCTAAAACCTGGCCCCTAAAATAAGCATCAAAATCCCCTCTAAAATACTGAGAAAATGAATATTATCTAGGAAAAGAATATACGGTTCAGAAAAAATAAAAGTCAGTATAATTGGTCTGCTTTATCTGCATAGCTTATACACGTATATTTTTTCTGTTTCCTGATTCTTTTAGCTCAACTCTCAAGCCCTATTCTTTATTACCTTTTTAATGTAAGAGATTAGTAAAATTAGATTAGCAAGTAAATTCTCTGTGGGAAAAATGGAAGATGAAGGAAAATTATACATAAAGAAACAAAAAGCAAACAAGACAGCTATACATAAAAGGTTTCAACAACTTAAAACAAAGGATGATAATTGTGCTGAACTTTCTTTGTCTTTTTAGAAAAGTAGATGGAAGAAACAGATGTTATCACTGCTAGAAAGAAGGGGAATCTGCACCTGTGGCCAGCCCTGGAAGGTGCTCTGCATGAATGCTTTGTGGCTGAAGCTGTGAGCACACCCATTTCTGTACTCAAGCATTGCGGCCACTGAACTGAAAGTGAAGCTCAGTCTGTACTGCACTTGACCCCAACACTGGCAATTCTCCAGGCCTAGATTTAGAAGCAAAACCCAAATGAGTCTCCGGCATTATATTTAAAATATTGACTAAGTAATCTCTTAAATTACATTGATTTGCTCTAATTTGAAAAATAAGTGAAATATAAGTTTACATGTGAAATAGAATTACCACTGTATGTCAAAAATTTGTCTAGAGGTGACATTTTCCTAAGGATGGGTCTTAAATTTGTTCAAATTGATTAAACAATAGGTATTAGAATTTTAAAGAGTTGCTGAACCTCCTTGGGTTTTGAAGATGCCACCTCTTTGGGGTTATTCCTCAAACTGAAGAACTTGTGCTCGATGTGAAAGTATTATTTGTTAGCCTCCCATTCATTTGCTTTTCTCCTAATTGAGCCCAGTGTGAGGTAAGACTTTACAAACAGCCTTGTATATACTGCCCTTTTTAAACCATGACTTTTACATTACCAATCTCCTGGAATCAATTTTCCTGACTTTGTTGGTTGAACAGTTCAATCTAAGGGGTAGTAGCAGGAATAAAGAATAAAATAAGCCGGTGCCCTAGGAAAAACGACACAGACAGAACTTAAGTGCACCTCTTTCTCTTCTTCACTTAGCAAGTTGCAGTATGCTCAAAAGGTGGCAAACCTTGGTGGACGGGCTTACAATCCTATTAAAATAGGAACAAAGCCATTCCTGTTGGGAAACAAATACCCTTTGTAATTGTTTTTAAATGCCTGGCATTCATGGTTGCACAGCACATATAATCTTAGCAGTGGTACATTTCTGAGTTTGATTATCCTATAGATTAAAATCTGACAGACAATGCCTTGACAGAAATTGAACTGACTTACTCTTATAAGTATGGTCTTACTGTTATAATTCTAAGGGGCTTCTTATTGAGCTGTAACTCTGATTTGGAATGTTTTATCTTATAGTCTATAAAAATTATAAATAAAACTTTATAATATGTTTTATGTAGTCAAAGTTCCTAACTCCTTTTATTTTTATTTCCTACATTTAGAAAGTTTAATGTCAAAATTCCAGCTAAAAACCTCTCAATTTCAGAAAATCTTCTCAGACTTAGTTATTTAAAGACAACTTTCCCTTTTAGTATGAGGCAGATGTTTGACATTTTAAAATAATGGAGTTTTTAAAATTTCAAGTTAATAAGAGGGTACAAATGTTTAGGTTACATTATTTTCAATTCTAAGATAAATTCAAGTTGTAGTTGAGCCTTTCACCCACAGGGGGTGCTGAACGCTCTTACATTCTGCACATTAGGTGAGATGCCACCAATTTACCTCTAGCCGTCCTCTCCTCTCTCCTTTCTCTCTCTCTGCTTCCCTTTGCTAGAATCTATTTGTGTTTTATCTTTTGTAGGGGTGTGTAGTTGTTTATATATTGGTTTGGTATTAGTACTGAGTACGTTGGATTTTCTTTTTCCATTGTTGAGATACTTTACTAAGAAGAATGTCTTTCAACTTCATCCAGGTAAACACAAAAGATGTACTTATGGCTGAATAGTACTCCATGGTATACATATGCCACAGATTGTTAATCTATTCATGGGATGATGGATTTTCAGTTGCTTCCATGACTTGTCAATTGTGAATTGAGGTGCAGTAAACATTCTGATGAAAATGTACTTGTTCCAGCCTGAGCAAAAAAACCTAGAAAAGTGAGACCCCATCTCTACTAAAATTAGAAAAACTGAGGCAAGAGGATCACTTGAGCCCAAGAGTTGGTTGCCATGAGCTATAATGCCAAGGAACTCTATGTAGGGTGACAGCTTGAAGCTCTGTCTCAAAAATCAAAAAAAAAAAAAAAAAAAAAGAAGAAGAAGAAGAAGAAGAAGAAAAAGAAGAAGAAGAACAAAAGAAAAGAAGAGAAGAGAAAATGTCCCTTGGAAAAATGATCTTTCTTCTTCTGCATAGATACCAAATGATGAGGTTGTGGGATCAAAAGGAAGGTCAACCTTTAGTTCTATGAGAAGTCTCCATATTTCTTGCAATCCCACCAGCAGTATAGATGTGTTATCTTCTCTCCACATTCATGCCAGCATTGATAGATTTGAAACTTTGTGATGTGGGCTAATCTCACTGGAGTTAGGTGATAGCTTAGAGTAGTTTTAATTTGCATTTCTCTAATGACTAGATATGATGAGAATTTTTTCATGTGTTTGTTGGCCATCCATCTGTCATCTTCAGAGAAGTTTCTGTTTAGGTCTCTTGCCTAATTACAGAGGGGGTTGTTTGCTCTTGTTCATAAGTTTTAATTCTCTCTAGATTCTAGTTCTCAGTCCTTTCTTAGATTCATAACATGCAAAAATCTCCCATCTGAAGGCTGTGTGTTTGTTTAGTTGTGGTACTCTTAGCTATGCAGAAGGATTTTTGCTTGAACAAATTCCATTTATTGATTTGTGGTTCTGCAATTGCCAGAATGATTTTTCTCATAAAGTTTTTTCCCAAGCAATTTTGTCAGGTGTTTTCCCCACATTCTCTTCTAGAATTTGTTATATGTCTGAAATTTTAAACTTTTATCTAGTGAAAGACAATTTTTGTCAATGATGAGAAATATGGGTCCTGGTTCAGACTTCCACATGCGGCTAATCAGTTCTTCCAGTACTATTTATTAAACAAGGCTTCTTTTCCCCAATATGTGTGTCTGTTTGGTTTATCAGAGATCAGTTGGTAATATATGGCTGAGTTCATCTCCAGGTTCTCTTTTCTGTTTCCTAGATCTATATCTCTATATTTGTGCTAGTATCATGTTGTTTTGATCCTGATAGACTTGTAGTATAACCTGATGTCTGGTCAGAGTTATGTCTCCAGATTTGTTTTTACTTCTAAAACTTGTATTGGCTGTTCAGGTTTTTTTCTGGGTGCGTATAAAAGGAAGTACTATTTTTTTCAAGTTCTTCTAAGTATAATGTTGGTCCTGTGATGGGATTATAAAAGGCTTTGGGTAGTATGGACATTTTAACTATGTTGATTCTTCCCAGCCATAGGCATGGTATATTATTCCATTTGTTAATGTTTTCTGATATTTCTTTCTCAGGATTTCATGGTTCTCTTTGGAGAGATTTTTCACATCCTTTGTTGGATATATTCCCAGGTATTTTTATTCTTTGGGGTTACTGTAAAAGGTATTGAGTTTTGGATTTTATTTTCAGCTTGACTGTTATTGGCATATATGAAGGCTACTGATTTGTGGGCATTGATTTTTTTTATCCTGAAACATTGCTATATTCCTTGATCAATTCCAAGAGCTTTGTAGTTGAGTTCCTGGGTTTTCCAGGTATAAGATCATATCATCCACAAAGAGCTGGATTTTGACCTCCTCTCTCCTTATTTGAATACCCTTGATCACTTCTATTGCTTGATTGCAATGACTAGGACTTTTAGCACTATGTTGAACAGCAGTGGCAATAGTGTGCATCCTTATCTAGTTCCAGATCTGAGTGGAAATGCTTTCCGTTTTAGTCCATTCAGTATGATATAGCTCATGAGTTTGTGGTAGTTTGTCCATACTACCCAAAGCCTTTTACAATCTCCATCAAAAGACCAGCATCATACTTAGAAGAACTTGAAAAAAATAGTACTTCCTCTCATATGCAACCAGAAAAAAACCTGAAAAGCCAATACAAGCCTCTATCAGATTAAGAAATGTCCCAACTAAGCCTATTTTCTCAAGTATTCTTTTCATAAAAGATGATGGATATTGCTAAAAGCCTTTTCTGCATCAATAGAAAGATCATATGGTCTTTGTTTTTGATTGTATTTATGTGGTGAATTACATTTATGGATTATATATGTTGAACCTACATTATTTTCCTGGGATAAAACCTACTTGACCATGATTCATAACTTTTTGATGTGTCACTGTTTTCTCTTTGCTAGGACCTTAACGAATATTTTTTGCATTAATATTTATTAATATTGGCCTATAATTTTTTTTTGGAGGGGTCACCTCCCTGGTTTTGGAATCAGGGTGATGTTTGTTTTGTAGGATGGGCAGGGGAGGATTTCTTCCTTCTCTATGGTTTGGAATAGGTGAAGTAATATAGGTACTAGTTCTTCTTTGAAGGTTTGGTCTAATTTTGGTGGTCAAGGGCTTTACTTTTTTTGGAAAACTTTGTATTGTTGATGCAATTTCCATGCTTAATAGAGGTTTATTTAAAATTTCTAATTCTTTCTGGTTGAGTTTAGGAAGGTGGTGTGCTTCTAGGAATTGGTCTATTTTCTCCACATTTTCATATTTCTGGGCATAGAGTTTTTTTGTGGTAATTATTGAGGATCTTATGTATTTTTGTGGTATCTGTTGTTATATCCTTTTTTTTTTCTGATTGAAATATTAGAGATCTTACTTTTCTGTTTCTGGTTAGTCTGGCCAAAGGTTTATCAATTTTAATAATATTTCCAAAGATCCAACTTTTTGTTTTGCTGATCTTCTAAATGATTCATGTGCTTTCAATTTTATTTTATCTACTCTAATTTTGGTTATTTCTTTTCTTTTGCTTGGTTTGGGGTCGGATTGCTCTTCCTTTTCCAGTTATTTGAGATGATCCATTAGGTTGTCTCTTAGGACTGCCTTTGCAGAAATCCACAGGTTTTGATAACTGCTGGCTTCAGTATCATTTTGTTCAAGAAATCTAATGATTTCAATTTTAGCCTTGTCTTTGACCCAGCTGTCATTCAGCATAAGGTTATTTAATTTCCATGACTTCATTTTGATATGAAGATTCCTATTGCTGTTGAGTTCAGCTTTTATTCTGTGAGGTCTGAGAAGATACAAGGAATAATTTGTATTCTTTAGAGTTTGTTGAGGATAAAACCTACTTGACCATGACACATAACTTTTTGATGTGTCACTTTATTCTCTTTGGGAGGATCTTATTGAATAGTTTTTGCACTGATATTTATTAATAATATTAGTCTATAATTTCTTTTTTGGGGGGGATCCCTTCCCTGGTTTTGGAATCAGGGTGATATTTGTTTTATAGGGGAGGATTTCTTCTTTAGATTTGTGTCCCCAAATTTGATCAATTTTGGAGGGTTCTCCATGGCTGATGAGAAGAATGTGTATTCAGTTTTGTTAGGATGAAATGTTCTATATATGTTTGTTGACATTTGTTCTAGGGTTATGGTTAAGTCTATTATTTCTTTGTTTAGTGTCTATTTGGAGGATCTGTATAGTACTGCCAAAGGGATGTTAAAATCTCCAACTGTTATGATGTAGGAAGAAATACTATTATTCACATCATTTAGGGTTTATGAACTAAAGAGCATTCAGGATGCATAAATGTTAATTATTAAAATCTCTTCATTTTGCATACTTCCATTGACCAGTATGTAGTATCCATCCTTGTCTTTCCTTATTTTTGTTGGCTTAAAGCTAATTGTATTGAGTGGTGCCTGTGGCTCAGTGGATAGGGTACCGGCCCCATATACCAAGGGTGGTGTGTTTGAACCGGGCCCTGGCCAAACTGCAACAAAAAAATAGCTGGTGTTGTGGTGGGCACCTGTGGTCCCAGCTACTTGAGAGGCTGAGGCAAGAGAATCGCCTAAGTCCAGGAGTTGGAAGTTGCTGTGAGCTGTGATGCCATGGCACTCTACTGAGGGCAATAAAGTGAGGCTCTGTCTCTAAAAATAATAATAATAATAATAATAAATAAAGCTAACTGTATATGAAAATAAAGTTGCAGCCCCTACAGTTTTCTGATTTTCACTTCCTTGGATTATTGTTTTCTATCCCTTCACCCTTAGTTTTGTTTTATCCCTTGAGGTTGGTGTGTTTCTGGGAGACAGTAGACATTGGACTTTAGCTTTTGTAGGCAATCACCAGACTATGCCTCTTTAGAGGAGAATTCAAGCCATACACATTTATTGAGAGAATCTACAGGTATGTTGGAGTTTTGGTCATCTTGCTTTTCAGAGGTCCAGAGCTTATTGTTACCTCTTGTGCTATTGTGGGAGCTAGACTTTGTTCTTTATGTGTGTGTTTACTTTGGTGATGGAACTTTATGCTGGTCATTATGAAAAATATGAAAAATGGATCGGAGTACTTCCTGTAGAACTGGTCTACTCACGACAAATTTCCTCAACGTTTGCATGTCAGTAAAATATTTGATTCCTCCATCACAGATAAAACTAAGTTTAGCAGAATACAGGATACTGGGCTGAAAATTTCTTTGTAGAAGAGGATAAAGGCCATAACAATCCTTTTCTGGCTTGAAAAATTTCAGTTGAAAGACCTGTGGTCATCCTGATATTTTTTTCCTTTGTGGGTAAGACTTTTCTTATGCCTGGCTACTGGCAGGATTTTCTCCTTCATATTGACTTTGGCAAAGTTAATTACAATGTGTCTAGAAGATGTTTTGTTTGGATTGAGTTGTGTTGGAGTTCTGAAAGTACCTACTATCTGAATATCTGTGTCACACACAATGCTTGGGAAATTCTCCACCATGAAGTCTTGAAGGAGAGTATCAGTGCCTTGAAGACCATTATTTTCTCCTTCAGGAATCCCTATAATTCACATGTTTGATCTTTTGGAATAATCTCATAACTTTCTCAGGGAATATTCTGTCTTTAGTTTTCTTTTTTCTGCCTCTTTGAATGATTGGGAAAGTTCAAAAGTCTTGTCTTCAGTTTCTGAAATTCTTTCTTCTCCATGTTCTACTCTATTACTAAGGATCTCTACTGTGCTTTGAAGCTCCTAAAATGCCTCTTACAATTTCTTACGCTCTGCTGTCTTTGCTCCTTATATCCATATTCTTGGTAACTTTGACTTTAATTTCATTAGTTTATTGAGAAAACTTTGGTGGGCTATATTTTTTAATTCTATTTCCTTTTTATCCTTGATTCCAGTCATCATTTTTTGCCATCCATATTCTTAATTCTATTTCTGAGACTTCAGCAATTTCTTCTCTATCTCTCTTGTAATCTCTTATGGAAGTTGATCACTTCTAATTTTTCAAGTTCCTAGAATTCTTTTGTTGGCCCTTCCCCATGAGTATTCTCAGATTTTTAATATATTAATTATACTTTTTTTCATTTGAAATGATAGGATATTCCTAAATAGCTACTGAGAGATAATCTAATTAGGGACCCTTAGGAAGCACCATACAGACCTATTTGGCAACTAAAACTTGTGGTGTGACACCAGATCTGGAGGCTCTAGTAACTGGAGTTAACCACCCCTTTGCCAATATTCTGGAGTTTGTACCTGTGGCCCTTCCCTTATAGCTTCTGGAAGCTCCTTTTCAGTACTGCACTGGATCAAGAGTCTTTGAGGGCCAGCTTGCTGGGATGGTGCATCTTGATTCTTTATGTCAGCCTGTAGTCTACCCAATTCAAAAGATTCACTGGAGAATCCTCTGCACAAGGATTGGAACAGCTGCGGTCCTGTCCTCTACCCGTGAGAGCTGGAGGAGAGATATCTGTGGACAGACCCACTGATTCCTCCCCTCATTTCTTCACCCTCCCCCCTCCCAGGCAAACAAAATCAAATACGCAGTCCACCTGCAGCCCCAGCCAGTGGCAGCCAATGAACAAGAATCTGCAGAGAGTTCTGACTGAGAGTTCCAGTCCAACTCGGGCAGCACAAGCAACACCAACTCCAACAAGCTCAGAGAAGCCACGGTCTTTCTCTGCCTCCATGTCCTGGCTACAGACTAGATAAAAGTGCAGACATCAGCAATGGCTGAGGAGAGGTCTAGTTTCTCAACCTTCCCAGTACTGGTGGCCCAAGTTTAGATCTGTCTCTCTCTAAGTTACAGAGAGGGAAGCTGAGCATGGCCAGAGTCACTGGGCACAGAACCCAGGCAAGGGCTGGTGAAAGGTCCCTTCTAGAAGGAATGAGAGCCAGGAAAGACTACACCTTCCCATGCCAAAGTTAGAACTTCAGCCCCACTATTTCTTCTTTCAGCAAGCTGGCACTGCTCACCTCAGTAGCCCACTAAGGCCTTTTGGGAGGCCTCTCAGAGAACTCCCCAAACATTCTAGCCTCTGCAAGCAGTATTCCATCAGTCAGTCAGATAGAGAGAAGCATAGGCTGTAGGCTCAGGACTTGAGAGAGATTATTTGTTCACTTTTGTGCCAGGCAGGACGATGACTGGACAGAGAGGTTGAAATTCCCAGGTGTAGGAGAACTGGGACCTCATTGCTTTCTCCTGTGGGGGGAGGTGAGAGGTCCTTTGTTCCCAGCTCCATGGCAGAATGCGCATGGAGGGTCTCCTGGTGGGGGAGGGGTTTCCTATCTTCTTGGTAACAGCCTCCTTCAGGCTAAGCACTCTGTACCCAATTTCTGTTATCTTTCTTCCTCTTTTTCAGCCTTGCAGCTTGCCTCAGTGGGAATGATGTGCACCCTGATTTCTTCTCCTTGTGCTCAACTCCCCAATTTTGACTTCTCTGACTTCACTTCAGTCCAACTTTTCTCATTCTAGACAGGAGTTGCCTCTAGTTTGCCATCTTGCTTCTCCCCCCAAATAATGGAATTTTAATCAATAATTCTTTTCTTCAGTATTTATTTTGAAATGCAGATTATACTGATTTCAGAGAACTAGAAAGGAACTGAAATGAGGACAACGATAAGTTTCACGTTCTGTGTTATTTACTTTCGAAATACACTCATAAATGCTAAGAGTAAGTCTTGGAATTTTGAATTTATGATAGTTTTGAACCTCATAGATAAAAGTTATATGTATAACTCATTATTACTATTAATTCTGTGTTACCAAAAGTACTTAAATCAATTTCACATTTGTGACATAAACATAGCTGAGGTGTAACACTTTGGCCTGCCTCTTTACCAGTCAGATTTGCATATTCATGAATGGTGACCTTTTTAACACAGAATTACAAGACTAATACTTTCTCCCTACTTAATTATTTAGTGTTTCTAGTCTAGCTTTAGAAATAAAATCAACCCATTTAATGAAAAGCTTACTTAAACAGCAATACCATTATTACATATGTAACAGTTTGGGAAAACTGTGTTACATTTGGAAAATGCCTGGTGCCAATGAATCAATTTTTTATCTGCTTTGTAAAAACAGCTTCTGCTTTATTGCTTTTTGGAAATAGAATTGAAGAAATACTTCACAAAAGCTATTTAACAGAACTTGTGACAAAATGTAAGACTTCTCATTAAACTACATTATTTCTCATTTTCTTTTCAACATCTAATGGCATAATGAAAACTTATTAGATTATTGATACATTCACATTCTGTTCTAGTTTCCAATAACCTCAAATTAAAAGTCAAATTGTAAAAGGAGACAACAGTACAATTGAACCATCAACCTCATAAACAGTTTAACTGTTGAATAACCCAATGTTTTAATTGGCCAAAGTAGTATTTAGTGTTAGAAAATGTGGAAGATGGTCCATAATTAGACCACTTAAGATAATGATGATCCTTATATAGCGTTGAGACATTAAATATTTAACCATGAAGGATGGAAAATAATTTGAAATTTGTGAATAAAGGGACAAGCCTTTGGGGATTCTGTATGAGTTTTGTTGTTGTTGTTGTTTTAATAGTTCCTTTGGGACATAGTTGGCAAATACCATATTGTTAATATTGCAGAAGTAATAGCAGGAAAGTGAAAAAATGTTTTCCTTTGATTTTATACCATTTTCTAAGAGAGCAAGATAAATAATTGGAAAGTATAGCTTTGTTAAAAATGCATTTCTTTAAAAAAAATTCACTGTTTTTTTGACAGAAATCAGTTTTAACTAAAAAGAGGTGCACTATGTTTAAATTCCACTTTATCATGTATTGTGGCTTCTAAAACCTTGCAAAAATAATAAATGTTGTGATGATTCCCTTCATTGCCACTGGAGCAGAGGCAGAGGCATACCTAATAAATTAACCATATGAATTGTGGAGCATAGCAACCATACACATGCTGCAAAATTTAGAATTAGCATCAGCCTTATTTAAAAGCTTCCTTGTTCATCTCTGCAACTCTAGATTGTTGGCCATGATTAAATCATGAATCTCCTCAACATTCTTGTAAGATAGTTAAGCAAGTATTACAGAAGGAATGACAAAGGAGTAAGGGAAACTTTAATTGTACCTTTGTATTAATGTTTATTTAAGTCAAATGAAGATAAAATAAATATCATACAAATAAAATTCAGGTTTTCAGCATTACCGCCTGAGCTCAGCTTCCTGTCTCATTTCCCCTACACTCCCATCTATTAAAAAATTGTCTTCTAGGAAACCAGTCCTTGCAGTCAAAAAGCTTGGGGACCACTGATGAAAAGCTCATAAAACTCAATAGTGGAAAAATGTGATTTAAAAATGGGCAAAAGACCCAAATAGACATTTTTTCAAAGAAGAAAAAAATAGAGCACGGTGGCTCACGCTGGCCTGTAATCCTAGCACCTGGGAGGCCGAGATGGGTGGATAGCCTGAGCTCACAGGTTCGAGATCAGCCTGAGCCAGAATGAGGCCCATCTCTAAAAAATAATGGGGTGTTGTAGTGGGCACCTATAGTCCCAGCTACTTGGGAGTCTGAGGCAAAAGAATTGCTTGAGCCCAAGAGTTTGTGGTTGCTATGAGCTGTGATGCCACAGCGGCACACTATGAAGGGCAACCAAGTGAGACTCTGTCTCAAAAAAAAAAAAGAAGACAAAACTGGTCAATGAGGGTGTGACAAGGTGTTCAACATCAGTAATCATCAGGGAATCACAAATCAAAGGCCCGGTGAGATACCTCATACCCGTTAGAATGACTGCGACCAAAATGTCAAAAGTAAATGCTGGCAATCGTATGGAAAAAAGGAAACTCTTGTATACCTTTGGGAATGTAGATTGGTATAGACATTATGGACAATAATATAGAGGCTTCTAAAGAAATTCAAATTAGAATTATCATATGATGCAGCAGCCCCTATTCTGGGCATTTACTCAGAGGAAATGAAATCACCACCTCATAAAGATATTTGTACTTTCATGCTCATGGCAGCCTTATTTACAATAGCCTAGATATACTCATAAAAACAGCTAAAATGTCTGTCTGGAAGAATGAATAAAACATAACTGTGGCACACATATGCAATGCAATGTTATCCAGTCTTATAAAAAGAATGAAATCTTAACCATTTGCCACACCACATGGATTTGCCTGGAGGACACTATGCTAAGTGAAATAAGTTGGACACAGAAGGAAAAATGTTGCACCATCTCTCAATTATATGTGGCATGAAAATAAATCAGAGATAGAGAATGAAGAGGCAATTACCATGGATGAGGGCAGGAGGAAATGCAGAGATTCAAGGTCAGAAGATTCAAGGCAGCAGATAATGTCAAATAACCAAGTCTAGGGATCTAAAAGAACATATGGACTCCTGGTAAGACACCTGTACAGTGTATGGAATTCATGCGTAATTAGAAGATTTTAGATGCTTTCAACATGAAAACAAAAGATTGGGTAACTGTGTATGTAAAACAATGGAAGTGTCTATTTGCTTCTGTAGTAACCTTTTTGCTATCTATGTGCGTCCTATATCATGTTGTATACCTTAAATATACAAAAAAATTTATTTAAAAAAATATTGTCACTCATATTGAAGAGGGCAGCATTTTGTTATAAAGGATTCAAATAGACCTTCCTTTTAAGTAAGTTATTTGTAAGAAATTTGAAAGTAGATTAGAAGTCAAACGTATCTTAAGGTATAGTTCTCAATGTTTATATCAAATAAAAAATAAGACCAATTGTTATTCATAAATCTACATATTTTGTCATTTATAAATGTTGAAATAAAGTTTTTTTCTTTGAATCATAATGAAGGAGTATCTTTCCTAGCTCTGAAAAATAAATCATTTAACAAAGTGAAAAGGTTGCTTAAGAATACATTATGCCAAAGATTTCCACTTCCAGAAAATAATAATGATGACATTTAATCTTTGAATATTTATGTTGCAAATTCTTTCAAGTATTTTAAGGAATCTGCTTCTGAAATTCTTCAATATAGAATAATAATCAGTACACAAATGGGAAACTATGAACATGGTGCTAAACAAATGAATGTAAAGTATGGAGATGTTTTATTCACATGTAGTTTAGAGCATTTAGCAGCATGGACTTCAAATCTCAATTGGATTTTCTGTAACTTAATTTTTAAAAATCAACGTCTATTTTACATTTTTCTCTTTATCTCAGAGGTAAAAGAAGTTGTTATCATCTTTTCAATGAATCACATATCCCCAGAGAATTGCTTGGCCCTCTGTAATTTACAACCATTCCAAAGAACTCCAAATCTGTAATCTACTTTGCTAAGAGGTTACTCCAGTCACAGCCACTGGCAACTCTCCAAGTCATATAAGCAAGCACAGACCAGAAGGCTAGATCCCAAAGGACCTGAAAATTCTCCTTAAGAACTGACTATGTTGACTGCACAATCATTATCTGGAAAGTTCAGACAACACTCATGAAATCCCAAGGGTCATCACTTGCATGACTCAAATACATCCCTTCAGACCAAGCAGTCAGTGCTCTAATATTCCAGAAGCAAGCATAGGGAATCTGGTCTTGATTTATGGATAGTCACTATTTTAAGTCTTCCTTCATCTATTCCTGACCACTTGGGAATCTGTATGACAAAATGGACACTTTTACTACAAGAGGAAAATAAAACATGTATGTATAATGCCTCCATATTTCAAATCATGTAATATTTAAAATTTTCAACCATATTGACAATGTATGTTTACCAAGTCATATAGTTTATTCTCTTGCTAGAGAACATTTACTTTTGAGAGTGACCCATGATGGTGAAAATTAATCATTTGGGGAGAATATAAGGAATGATAATGAATTTAATAGGAGCTGTTTAAAGTTGGCTCAGTTTCAGAGTAAACTAGAAGAAGCATCAGATATTTTTTTTGGTTGCTTGCTCTGCTTTTTTAGAAAACTAGTTAGGGAAATGGGTTTTATATTTTAATAAACATTGTTAGCATTTTTCTACTTTTTTTACAGAAACATTTAAGGTTAAGGAACTCATTTTTTCCTACACTATTGAAATGCAGAAACAAATAAATAAAATTATTCAAACTCATAGCTAATTTCAAAATGATTGCAAAGAGAATGCCAAAATAAGGACGTAACTCTTCACATAAAAAGGCTAATCATGGTTAATTGTTTTCCTATTCGTTCTGATGATAATAGCCATTATAAACTCATTTTAAGTATGTAGATGTAATATGCAATTACTGCAAAACTCAGCTTCCTAAAACTGAAACAGAGCACCAAGACAGCACTTAGCTCTGTCTTTTGGTAAAGCTGCCAACCTGTTTGATTTTTCACAGGGAGATAATTTTGTAGCTGTAGTCCAATCTTGTGTACATGCACATATTTTTTCTTTATGTGTGCTTATGACATGACTATAGTTTAAATCAACCTGTGTACCATTTCACAAAGCTGTGGGTGGCTGTCGTTGTTGTCTGGAAACTTCAGAAGAAATAGAGTCAAATAACAAAGTATTTAATCCCAGTTTATCTTTGCCTTGTAGGTGAAAAATGTGATCTACTGGACATAGTGAAATGCACTTAGACCTCTCAAGAACAGCTTGAGGAACTTGGTGTACATTTAACTTCTCATGGGAATATGTTCGCAGATATTTATACAAAAAGTTGTATGAATAAGATACAAAATGAACTTACGGAGTTGACTTTTGACCTTCATGTAGCTTGGTACCAAAAAAAAGTGTGTGGTTTAACACATTCAATCCATAGATTTTGTAGCCCTTAAAATAATAGTGGGAAGATAATTGGTTATAGGATTTCGTGAAAAGGAATGCCAAGTCCCTCAGGGAGCAGCCATCCTTTCATTAAGGTTTGTTTCAGACATAACAAGATAAGCCTATGATACTGTTTCTTTGTATTTGCAGAACACGCTTTTCAAACATTTTTCCTCTTGCCTTTGCCACTCTGTGATCACCGTACCTTCCTGGGCAGACCTAACTCTTGGATGGTGGTTTCAGAGAGCCCTTTCTTAGCACACAATGCTTTTTCTGCATGAAATGTGCTCTACCTCCCTATCCTAATAAAGAGTTAACACTGGCCCACTTCCCTCTCAAACTTCAGTCTTTAATTTGACTCATCACCAATTTTCTTGAAATGGTAATCTGCTAGCCTCCAATAGTGCCGCAAATGAAAATTATTCCCAATCTCCTCTAACATGTGTTTCCCATTGCATTCTAGAAAACACTATTTTTGTTTTCTTTGGGAGTTTAGGCTAAGTTAAGACCAACATTCAGCTCTTCTTTACCCTCATCCATGTAGGTTGGCACATGCTGTTTTTTTATTATTATTATTTTTTCATTAAATCACAGCTGTGTACATTAATACTGTCATGGGGTACAGTGTGCTGTTTTTATATACAATTTGAAATATTTTCATCAAACTGGTTAACATAGCCTTCATGTAATTTTCTTAGTTATTGTGTTAAGACATTTATATTCTACATTTAGAAAGATTCACATGTCCATGAATGGATTAAATTGTGGTATATGTACACCATGGAATACTATGCAGCCCTGAAGAAAGATGGAGACTTTACCTCCTTCATGTTTACATGGGTGGAGCATGGAATACTGTGTAGCCCTAAAGAAAGATGGCAACTTTACTGCCTTCATGTTTACATGGATGGAGCTGGAGATAGATATATCTTCTGTCTCAAGAATGGAAAAAATGTATCCAATGTACTCAGCCCTATTATGAATTATAGCATTCACAGGAAAACTGTAACCCAGTTATAGCCCAAGAATATGGGGAAAGGGGAGAGGGAGAGGAGGGAGAGGAGGAGTGGAGGGAGGGTGATTGGTGGGAGCACATGCTGTTTGTGACAGAGTCTCAAAGGGAATGCAAAATAGAATTGTAGCATTTAGAATTTTTCTAGCATTCTAGAGTTGTGTAACCATTGTCAGGAATCCAGTACATCAGAAACTCTTTGTGTATTTAAACTACTATAGCTAAATGCCAATTACAAGCAGCTGAACAAAATATACTAAACTCCTAATCTCCAAGTTAAATCATTTAAGAGATTAAATTATTTAACGTAAGGTATATGTTAAAATAATTAGTAAAGTAAGGTATATCCTGTTTCACAAAGTGCAGACATTTCCTGACTTATGATGATTTGACATGATTTTTTGACTTTACGATCAATGGTAGGAAGGTGATAAAATATCAGTATAAATCATCCTTTGAGTAGCCATAAAACCATTCCATTTTTCAGTTCAGTACAGTATTTAATAAATTACATGAGATATTCCACATATTATTATAAAATAGGCTTTGTGTTAGATGATTTTGCCCAATGGCAGCTAACGTAAATTTTCTCAGAACATTTAATGTAGGCTAAACTACGATGTTCTATAGATTAGGTATGTTAAATGTATTTTCCACATATAATATTTTCAATTTATGATGGGTTTATTAAGATATAACTCCATCCTGAGTTGAGGGATATGTGGTCAGTTGACATATTTCAATTCTGTGATAACAAATTGGAAAAACAAATGGAGAATGGAGAATACTTCTTTAAAATCATCCATGACGCTTCATACCACCTAAAAAACCTAGATACTTTTTGTGAGTAATTAGAATTATTCAAACATTTCCTCTTCATTAGGAAAAAAAATGTTTTGGTTTAACATGATCATTTCCATGAAAAATTTACTAAATATTTTAAATTCATTAAATTTAATGGTAATGGGAAACCTACATATGAACTAATCTTCACCTAAATGTGTAGTTTAAATATAAAACTGAAATGTTTTTATTTTTAAAAGTTGTAGTAATTCTTTCCTGGGGGAAAGGCATTGCATAAACACACGAGATACATTCTCTTCCTTTGATAAATACTTAGAGTTTACTAGGACAATGCTGTCTCTTCCAACGGATATCTGTAACTTACTGCTCTGTATTCTACCTGACTGTTGTCTGTGGGAGGGCAAATCTACAGATTCAACTGCAGTAGTTTTCCTTGGCTTTTGTTCTTTGGTACAACTATCCCTTCAAATGCACCCTACCACTATTTCCCTTGTACTTTTACCTTGGGTTGTATGGTTTCATGGATGTTTTGCCTCTCATCTCAAGTTATACAAACCCCAGGTTTGTATGACATACATTTCCATCTGTAAGTTGCAGATTCTTTTTACTTTGCTGTATAGGCTAGTCATTGAACAACAGAGTCCTGCAGGAATGTTATTGCTGCAACCTCATTTCCAGATAGTTGTGGCTTATGTGGCATTTTCAATAAATGAAGAGACAGAGAGATGTATACCAGGTCAGACTGTATACTTTTTGCCCTAGCATGAGCAACAAAATAAGCCTACAGAGGACTACCCACCTTATTTAATTTTGCTGAGGCCAAATAGGACATAATGTAGTCCCTGTAGGGATGTCCAACTTTTGGCTTCCCTGGGCTACATTGGAAAAAGAAGGGTTGTTTTGGTCCACACATTAAAAACACAAATACTAACAAAAGCTGATGAGTTTAAATAAAAGAAAGAAAGAAAAAAGATCGTGCATAATTTTCATGATATCCACCACTGCAGGTAAACAATGAAAGTCCTTATATAATCCGTGTGTACCCCATGGGCTGTGGTTTGGACACCCCTGCACGGCCTTCCCTTGCTAACTGACCTAGTTATTTCTAGTTCTTACCTTTAATATATATCCCAATTCATGCATAAGCTTATTCAGATTATGTCTTCAAACAAGACGAGCCCCACAATATTCTGGGGCTTGAAGGAATTTGCCTAGAACAGGGGTCATTACACATTTGTAAAATGTCAGATAGTAAATATTTCAGATTTTGTGGATCATATGGTCTTGGTTATTTATACTATTTAACCCTGTCATTGTAGTAAGAGAGTAGCCCTAGAAATAAGTGAATGGATGTGGCTGTATTTCAATAAGGTTTTATTTGCAAGAATAGGCAGTGAGTAAGATTTAATAAGTGGGCTATAGTTTGCAAATTTCTGGCCTCAAAGAAGCTACTGAGATGATATGTCTTTATAATAGACATTTTCTCTTTTATTGAACATTGAAGTTAATGGACGTTCCTGCAATGATTGTTAGTTTCTTTAACTTCTTCCTAGTAAGATGACTTGCTTATTTATATATTCACTGGGAATAGGTATTACTCATTCATCCACTGAGCTATATTTTATTTTTTAAGTTTATATAACAAATTTTAACATCATTAATCAATCATCATCAAACACGTCTCTGATTCAAAATCTTTGTACAGCAAATATCATTAGCTTACCCATTAACTCATGTATGATTTAAATGTGAATGCACTTAAATAGAAGTCCCCAGTGGAAAAGGTCTGAAATAAGCTTTTTATCTTAGATGGCTTACAGTATATGTTTTGGTAGATTCTGGTATAAAAGCGCCCAGCAGCCCTGATGGAAGGTGGGACAGAAGGTCAATAGAGCAGTATGGCTGAAGAAAAAGCGTAAATTTTTTAGATATTAAAGGGTGGGAAGGAAAAGAACAGTGTGTGTTCCAGACATTGAAAATATGCTTTGTCTTTGCCATTATTTTCTCTTGAATTATAATAATAGGGTAGGGTGAATTCATAAATCAAATCAATTAATCAATTAAATGAAAGCCATAGGACAGAGAAGGGTCAAAACTATTCATCTGAGAAGTTTCCCTGCCTTATACAACATGACTCTAAGTTGACTTCCTGAAGAAAATAGGAAAACTTTCATGATTCGAAGCATAAATTATAAAATTTGCCTTATCTAAACTCCAAGAAAATCGCTGAATATTCACAGTAAGAAAGAAAACCCATGGAGGATCATTAATAGCTTAACACTTATAACTTATGTGTTTGAATTCATTCTACTCATAAGAAGAATAAGTAGAATTGCTTTTATTTTGATAAAAATTATAATATTAAAAATGTAAAAGTGTGAATTATGAAGTTTGACAAGAACAAAATGCAAATACTAAGCAGAGAGGGTGGTTATTTAGGGTAAGTTCTCCTTTTAATCAAAGACAGTAATTTTCATGACACATAGCTTTTACAACCTCATAAATAATCTAACAAAAATTGAAATTGACAAACTATCATAACATCACATTTGTAAACAACAAGTTCACATGTTAGTTTGGGGGTAGAAATAGAAAATGCCATGAAACAATCTGATGAAGTAGCAAATTTAAACTCCTTTTGGACTTTTGGGGTATAATTAAACTGGTAAAAGGCATGAAGCTGTACTTTTCACAAAAGATGGGAAGAGAATTTCTAGGTATGAAAAAATGATAAATATAAATATTTCAATTAAATTGAAATATGCTGAGGTATATTAGTTTTGTTGCAAGTGATAGAAATTTTGTTTTAACTAGAATAGAGAAAAATTTATAAGCAAATAAAATTCAGTGAAGTATAAATAACAATATAATCAAAACTACCATGGAATGAAAATAAATGTAATTGGACTTCCAGATCAGATGTTGGTGATGATGTGAAGAAAAGGAAACTCTTGTATCTCGTTGGTGGGAAATTAGATTGGTACAGCCACGATGGGGAAAAGGTATGGAATTTCCCTCAAAATTAAAAATAGAGCAATGATATAACCCTACACTTCCACGCAGCATTATTCACAGCAGGCAAGACATTAAAGTAACTCAAGTGTCTATCAACAGATACATGAATGAAGAAAACTGTAGTACAAATATACAATGGAATATCATTCAGCCCTAATAAAGAATAAAATCTTACCAATGGTCACAACATAAATAAGACCAGAGGATGTTATGCTAAGTGAAATTAGCTAGACGCAAAAGGAAAAAATACATTTTTTTCTTTGCTATCTACAGGCAGTGGATTTCAATACATCCCGCAGATAACAAAATCTGTGGATATGCAAATCCTTCATATAAAATGGTATAGTTTTTGCAGATAATCTATGCACATCTTCTCACATACTTAAAGCCACCTCTAGATTATTTATAGCTAATAAAATATAAATGCTTGCAAATAGTTATGCACTATTATTTTACTTGTATTTTTTTTTTTTTACTATTGATCATTTATTTTTATTTTTTCCAGATATTTTTGATCTGTGGTTGGTTGAGTCCATGGATGCAGAACAAACAGGGAGGGAGAACTGTATTGGATGGTTTCACTTACCTGTAGAATTTTAAAGAAAAGTTCAAATATATAGAGATAGAGAAGGGCATGGGGGGGAACTGGGGAGATGAAGATCAGAGAATACAAACCAGGCAAGATGAACAAGTCTAGAGATCTAATGGACAAAATGAAGACTATAGGCAATAAAATTGTACTGTACATTTATTTTATTTATTTATTTATTTATTTATTGAAACAGAGTCTCACTATGTCACCTTTGGTAGAGTGCCATGGTGTCACAGCTCACAGCAACCTCAAACTCTTAGGCTTAAGCAAGTCTCAGCCTCATACATAGCTGGAACTATAGGTGCCTGCCACAAAACCTGGGCGGTTCTGTTGCAG
Organism: Otolemur garnettii; assembly: GCF_000181295.1. NCBI lineage: Eukaryota > Metazoa > Chordata > Mammalia > Primates > Galagidae > Otolemur > Otolemur garnettii. The sequence continues at coordinate 1,714,414 of NW_003852459.1, forward strand.
TTGTCATTGTTGTTTAGCTGGCCGGGGTGGGGCTTGAACCTGCCAATCTCAGTGCATTTGGCTGGTGCCATAACCACTGTGGTATGGTCAGTGAGCCAGTACTGTACGTTTAGAATCATGCTACATGAGTATATTTTAGCTGTTTTGACACAAAACAAAAAATCAGTTAATTATGTGAGATGATGGAAATCTTAATTTGCTTCACTATAGTGATCTTTTTGCTATCGAAATGTATTTTATAATGTCATATTGTATACATTAAATGTACACAGTAAAAATTACAATGAAAGAATCAGATGATTGAGATGATAATATTAAAACATGTACAGTCATGTATGGCATAAAGACTTTTCAGTCAATGAGAGGCTGTGTATGCAACGGTGATCCAGTACAATTACTGTACCATATTTTTTGCATACCTCTTCTATGTTTAGATATGGTAACACTGACATCGTCTTACAATCAACCCACAGTATTCAGTACAGTAACATATCACACAGGTTTGTAGCTTAGGAACAACAGGCTATATGAGATTCGTGTAAGTACATTCTGTGATTCTCATGCTTGCACAATGACAAAGGCATCTGGTGATGATTTTCTCAGAGTGCGTCTCCATTGTTAAGAGATGCCTTATTGCAGTAATGAAAAAGCAACTAGAGAGCACCCCCTGGTACTCCACAGTCTCTCTTTGGGGGAAGAACTAGAGTGAAGGGTGGAAGGATCGATCGTGTGCCCCAGAGAAATGAGGAGTCATGAAAATAAAGAATCTGAGCTTTCTATAGTAGGTGAGCCTGTGTTTAGGAGAAAGTTTCTGGGTCTGCTAAGCTGCTGCTTCACCCCTGGACTATGTGTAGACAATTGTATGGATTAAATTGTGTCCCCCTCCAATCAAAAAAATGCTACAGCTCATTCCTTAGTGTCACAGAATATGATCTCTGGACGAACGGTCATTAATGAAGCTAAATGAGGTTACAAGGTTGGCTCCAATCCAATATGAACAGTGTTCTTAAAAACAGTGAAAATTTGGACACAGAGACAGGCGTGCACACAGGGAGAATGCCATGTGAACATGAAGGCAGAAATCATGTACCAAAGAAAACCATCCCAAGCTACAAGAGAGGCATGAAAGAGATTCTCACGGTCATCAGAAGACAACCCCATTGCTAACCCTTCAATCTTGGGTTTCTAGCCCCCAGAACAAAGCAGCAATGATTTCTAACTCACCAGTGTGTAGCACTTTGTAAGGACAGCCATGGCAAAGTCATAGAATAATGAATTAAATAATTACGTATCACTGTTAGTTTTTACATTAACAGTACTGCCTGGAAGGATCCATGTATTGGAAAAAGCTGGTGTTCACGCTCCTGATAGCCTGTTAACATGGCTGGTGCTCACTCTCCTGATAGCCTGTTAACATGGTTTTGATTGGAGATCGCTGTACCTATCCCTTGCCTTGTGGGTGAACAAGGAGTGCAATATTTTTGATTTTAGTTATACTTCTCACTAGATCTTCAACAGTGGATAAATCTTTTAAAATTGGGATTTTTTTAAACTTGTATTTATAAATTGTAAATTAGGATAAAAAGTTCTTCATGTAGGAAGCATATCAGGATTACTGGGTTGCTTTATACAAAATACACATATATTTCTCAACTCTTAGAAATGTAAATTAATAGTTAGGTGTTATACATCTGTGTTTTCCAGAAGCATCTTCAGTTCAATTCCAAACCTTCAATGAGACTTAGGATTCAGTAGCAAAAATTGATCTCAACTCCGATTTCATTCATTGTATGATCATGTTATTAGTGTCTTGAGTGATGGTAAGAATGAGAGTAGCTCAGGAGAAAAAAAATATTCACTGAACTTATCTACAATAAATATTTACCATAAATAGGAATTGTAAGAAGCCCCATGCAGATGAACATAGGTATGGTACAATGACTGAGAAAATGATATTTTCTGTTTGTAGCAATAGCTAAAATTTATAACTTACATTTGGTAACATTTTTCTCCCATAAGGATGCTTGCTATTCTGTGGACATTTTAATAGGGCATTGACATATCTCCTAATTACTCTCATTTCTTTTATACAATCATATATTAAAAGCAACAAGTTTATAAAAATCATAACTTGACAAATATCTTCCGAGTTCTTTCTTTAAATGCTGATGGCTGCAAAATGGAATTTAGTACATATGAGCTCCTAGAAGCTATTTACCACTTTAACATTTAACAAGCCATACATTAACATTTAAAAGGTAATAAAAAATTTACATCTATAAGCGATTTTACTTAATAAGTTAGCCATATGCATTCCATGCAACAGAAGAGGAACAGCTCTAATAAAAGGTATACTGAACTCAATAAAAGTAATTTATACAACTAGAGCTTAGTTGATCATTAGAGGGCAAGTTATAGGTTATATGTGATGGTTTTATCTGTCCCTAAAAATTATTCTTGCTTCACTGCCCCCAATAATTGGGAGTGGCACTCTTAACTAGAGGTAGAGACATGGGCATGACAACCTTTCAAAGTCCCTTTCAATGACCATGATCAATTTCAAAGCAACCTTTAGTAAATGGTAGAGAAAGCCACACATCTGAGCACTGAAACCATCTCAAGCTGAAGTAATTGGGACACAGTTCTTATTTCGTCTTTTTATTACTCTGCATATCTTTTCATGAAATGTAAGATAAACAAATCAACAATTAATTTAGTGACAACAGTATCGAAAGGAAAGCAAAAAGCTTGCATGAATAAGGTGATGAGAATAAAACAAATCAACCTTTCAAAGGGGGAAGATGGAGATAAATTGTGAAATTGAAACACACCGTGGCAAGTCTTGAGAAAGTATAATAATATTTAACTGCAAAGTTCTTCCATACGACATCCTATTATGCAAATTCCATTTTCAGTCTCTGGGAATGTTGAGTCATTTCTGTGAGGACTGATTAACGAAAGAAAAAGAATTTCAAAGTGAAAACAGAGGCAAAGCAGATGGCAATAAAACAGTGAAGGTTCTTATAATAAAAATTGAGTAAAAAGAAAAAATTAATCAGAAAAAAAGAAAGTTTTCTTGAGCTTTACCTGTGCTCTCTGATGCTGAAAGAAACAGAACTAGAAAAAGTGAAATTAACTACTTAGGAGTCCTACAATTAAAAAGGCATTCAGTTCTGTGCGGAGAATCAGACACAGAGGAAAAAGTTTTCATAATATTTATAGTCAAACAAGATACATTTCTAAGTGTGTCCTTGATAAAGTGTCAGGGCCTGGGACTGGCCAGGTCTCTGGCTGGCTTAACTAGGTTCCAGATGTAGACAGCTAAGCTACCTTGCTCAGGAATTTGTCTTAAGTGCCTGAGGATTATCTACTTTAGCAGGAGAGAGAGTCTTAGAGAGAGTAAAGCAGTCTTCTTAGAAAGATAGATCTTCGTCTTTACAGAGCTTGGTGATCTTCAGGAGAGAGACACCGTGCTGGCGTTCTGCAGGCAGGAGAGGAGTCAGAGTAAGCAGGTCCATGACAGATGCCCATGCTCCTGACTGCCTGCTCCTCCAGCCTAATATAAGGCTGATCTCATGCCTCTCAGCACCACAGATATAGAGACTGCCAATTCACCAGTGCTCTCATCTCGTGAGCTCTCATGCTTGTTAGGAGAGCTAAATCCCTCTCCGTGCCCTTTTCACCAAGGTGTTCCATTATTGAGCTATACAGGTATTTCTTATAACTGTCGCTCCTAGCCATAGGCTATACGGGCTGCTACAATAAAGCGATGGATTGAGTATCAGACATATCTAATAATTGATTGGTGGATAAAAATCCTAGTGCAATAATTTAATTTAATATTTGGTAATTTAATTTTAAGATGTAAAAATTGCCCAATGCTGTTTTAATTTACTGCAATCTTTTTTAATTTGAACATAGTAAGATTACACATAGCCAATGGTTTTTGTATGTTTACTCTCAAACTGAATTTCCCAAGATTTTTTTTAGTAAAAAATATTTCATTGCCTAACAGAAATAAACTGTTACTCATATACACTGCAGATTGGAATGAAAAATGATATAATTATTTTAAAAATAATTCAACAAGTTTTTTGTTATTGTTGTTTATTCTTAGGAATTCATTGAGAGTACAAAGAACCATGTTACACTGATTGCATTTGTTAGGTAAAGTCCCTTTTATAATTGTGTCCCACCTCCAAAACGTGTGTCACACATTGAGATCCCCCATTCCTCTCCCTCCCTTCCTCTTTCTGCCCTCCCTCTTCATGCAAGCTCCCACAGTGTACTAGGGCATTAATTGTCCTAATATCAGAATTGAGTACATAAAATTCTTGCTTCTCCATTCTTGTGATGCTTTACTAAGAATAATGTGTTCCACATCCATCCAGGTTATAATAGAAAAGATGTAAAGTCTTCATCTTTTTGATGACTGAATAGTATTCCATGGTATACATATGCCACAGCTTGTTAAGCCATTCCTGGGTTGGTGGGCATTTAGGCTGTTTCCACATTTTGGTGATTGTAAATTGAATTGTGATAAACAGCCTAGTGCAAGTGTCCTTATAGTAAAAGTATTTTTTCTCTTCTGGGTAGATGCCTAGTAATAGGATTGCAGGATCAAATGGGAGGTCCAGCTTGAGTTCTTTGAGGGATCTCCATAATTTCTTCCAAAAAGGTTGTATTAGTTTGCAGTTCCACCAGCAGTGCAAAAGTGTTCCCTTCTCTCCACATCCATGTCAGCATCTGCAGTTTCGAGATTTTGTGATATGGGCCTTTCTCTCTGGGGTTAGATGTATCTCAGGGTGGTTTTGATTCATATTTCCCTAATAATTAGGGATTATGAGAATTTATTCATATGTTAGTTATCCATTCTTTTGAGAAGATTCTATTCATCTCTTTTGCCCAGTGATTTAAGGGATTGTTGGTTCTTTCTATGTTAATTTGAGTTCTCTGTAGATCCTAGTTATCAAGCTTTTGTCTGATTCAAAATATGCAAATATGCTTTCCCATTGTGTGGGTTGTCTATTTGCTTTGGTTGTTGTCTCCTTACCTGTACAGAGCTTTTCAGTTTAGTTAAGTCCCATTTGTTTATTTATATTGTTGTTGCAATTGCCACGGAAGTCTTCTTCATAAAGTCTGTCTCCTACTAATATTGTACCGCCACCTAAACTTTGATAATCCAAACAAGAACATACACTGGGGAAAAGAATTCCTATTCAATAAATGATGCTGGAAGAACTGGATAACTACATGTAAAAGACTGAAACTGGACTCACACCTTCCTGCACTCGCAAAAATTGATTCAAGATGGATAAAAGACCTAAACTTAAGACATAAACAGTAAAGATCCTCAAAGAAAGCATGGGAAAAACAGGAGTTTTTTAATTAAATTTGTACTTACCACAGGATCCACATCTTCTACCATACGTATTGGCCTAAGAAAAATAAAAAGATTTACCTGCCTATAACCTGTACATGACTATGTATAGCAGCTTTATTCACAGTAGTGCCACACTGGAAACAACCTACATTCCCATTTACTAGGGAATAGATAAACAGATTGTGATACAGCCATATAGTCTGTATGGAATACTATGGAATACTATGCAGCAATAAAAAAGAAAAACTACATATATATATATATATATGCAAACATAAATAACTTTCAAAAGCATCATGCAGGCTAGGTGCAGTGGCTCATGCTTATAATCCTAGAACTTTGGGTGTCTCAGGCAGGAGGATCACTGGAGCCCAGGAGTTCTAGGTCACCTTGAGGAACATAGAGAGAACTCACCCCATTTCTAGAAAAAAAATTAAAAAATTACCCACGTATGGTGATAAGTATCTGTAGTCCCAGCTACTTAGGAGGCTGAGGCAGAAGGTCCTCTTCAACATAGGAGTTTGAGGTTGCAGCGAGCTCAAGCTGGGCATTACAGCCTGGGCAATAGAGACAACCTGTCTCATGAAAAGGGGAAGGGGAAAAGGAGAAGGTAAAGAAAAGTGAAAAGAAAAAGGAAAGGCATTATGCAAAATAAAAGAAACTAAATACAAAAGGCTACACACTCTGTGATTCCATTTTTGTACCATTTAGGAAAGGGCAAACCACAGGAACAGAAACCTGAACAGTAATTTCCAGGGGCTTAGGGTGAGAAGAGAGGACTGATGACAAAAGGCAGGTGGGAACTTAATTGGAATGATGGCATGTTCTATGTCTCCATGTTTTTGGTGAATATACAATGGTATACATTGGTCAGAGCTCATTAAAATATAAAGCTAAAACAGGTGACTAGCACAATAACCTTGAATTTTTAAGAAGTATTACATAGACTCATAGTGTACCCTGAAATCTGGTAATGTGATACCTCCAGATTTGTTTTTGTTTCTAAGAACTGTATTGGCTATTCAGACTTTTATCTTGTTCCATATGAAATGAAGTACTATTTTTTCATATTCTTCAAAGTATGACATTGGTGCTTTGATGGGGATTGCATTAAATCTGTAGATTGCTTTAGGTAGCATGGACATGGCAACAATGCTAATTCTTACCAGCCACTAGCATGATATGTTCTTCCATTTGTTAACACCTTCTGCTATTTTTTTTCTCAGGGTTTCATAATTATCATTATAGAGATCTTTCACTCCTTTGTTAAATATATTCCTAGGTATTTAATTTTCTTTGAGGCTACTGTAAAAGGTATAGAGCTTTGATTTTATTCTCAATTTGACTGTTATTGGCATAGATGAAGGCTACTGATTTGTGGGCATTGATGTTATAACCCAAGATGCTGCTATATTCCTTGATCACTTCTAAGAACTTTGTAGTTGAGTACCTGGAGTTTACATTTGCACAAAATGTTTATTGCAGCTCAATTCATAATTGCCAAGTCATGGAAGCAACCCAAATGCCCATCAACCCATGAATTGATTAACAAACTGTGGCATATGTACACCATGGAATACTATTCAGCCATAGGAAAAGATGGAAACTGTACATCTTTTATGTTTACTTGGATGGAGTTGGAACAGATTCTTTTTAGTAAAATATCTCAGGAATGGAAAACAAAATATCCAGTGTACTAAATACTAATATGAAACCAATATATAAACAACTAACATGTCCACAAAAAAAGATAAAACACAAATATAGTCTAGCAAGGGGGAAGGGACAGGAGTGGGAGCAGAGGGGGAAGGAGGAGGCCAATTGGCGGGAGGAGGGAGGGCAGTTGGTGGGATCTCACCTAATCTACACAATGTGAGGTATTCAGCACCCCTGGGTGAAGGGGCTCTTCTACAACTCAAACTTTACCTTGTAGTGAGAACAACATGATGTAAAAATTTGTACTCTCATATTAATTAGAAATAAAAAAATAAATAAATTTTAAAAATCAGAAGAGTGTATAAAGAAGAAAGTAAAAAAAAAAACCAAAACACCAATTATCTCAACGTTGACTCAGAGACATTATCAAAAGTTTCTAATCATTTTTCTAGACTTATGAACACATAAGGAATTTTTTTTCTAACAGAAGTGGGGTCATACTCTATTTTCTATGGCAGGCATCCTCAAACTACGGCCTAAGGCCACATGAGGCCCACCAGGTGTGTTTGCTGCTGCTGCCTGTCCTGCTTAGAGGCTGACTCATCCCGGGGCCCACAGTCCGGCCCTCCAACGGTCTGAGGGACAGTGAACTGGCCCCCTGTTTAAAAAGTTTGAGGACCCCTGTTCTACGGCATTTATAATATTTTTCAATTAAAAATACATAATACACATCATGTTCAGATGTGTATAAAGAAGAAAGTAAAGAAAAACACCGAGATGACTCTTTTCCCCTCAGGCCATAGTTGGAAAAAAGATACTTTCTTCAGGCATCAGCACTGTTCCTTTTGGTTGGTTCTCTTCCCTACAATTGTCCCTGGATTCTGGTTATACCATTCCCCTCTGGCACAGGAATGCTAATAATTGTTAGTTATTGCTACTCCCTGAGTCTCTTAACTCTGTCCACATTCCTGTAAAAAGTGTTTTTATTAAAATTCTCTTCATTTAATGATTTGATTTTTCTTTTTTCTGCTAGAGTCATTAGTGATACAGGGATAAAACACAAAGCAATAACTAGAGCTTAAAAATAAATTCTATGTGAGGTAAGGCCAGAAACAAATACAAGAGGGTTTAGTGAGCCTGAGAGTCAGGTTATGTTTTCTAGAGACATAGCCCTTGGGGGTATTTATGCTCCAGTAAACACATGTGGGGAACCTTACAGGAAGTCACTCTAACAGAGCTGTGCAGAATTGGATACAATACAGTTTGAAGAAAAGTGAAAGAAAATTATATAATGTGATTGTGTGGAGGTAAAAAAAGCTTTTTTTGTTTTTGTTTTGTGTTTTTGGTAAAACTGTTCTTAATAGTGCTCACTCTGTAGGGTTCGCAGACTTAGCAGAAAAACAAAATAGGATGCCCACTCAAATTTGAAATTCAGATAGACGACTAATTTTTTTAGTATATTTATCTGAAATGAAAATGTAAGTTGGTGTTCTCTATTTTATCTGGCAATCTTGTCCTTGTGAATAATTTATTAATATTATCTATCACTTTCCCAAATCCATTGTGATTTGCCTATAGACAATCAAAAAGCTACCAATGACCTCGCGACAAATCAAGAACTAGTGTGCAGCAGACTCATGTCCAGAAGAAGCTGTAAAGGTGGTCGAGTGACCCAGACAAACATGTTACAGTAGGACTGATCTATTCATTGATGGAGAGAGAGAGAAGCAGAGACAGATCAATCATACAGGGTCACTAATATGAATTCTGGGGATAAGTGCACTCAGTGGGATTTCAGAACAAATATTAATAATCAGGAATGTGAAGGTTAAATACACAACCTGGGGTTTATATCAGGAAAACCAGACAATGAAAACTGTGCTCTGAGAACACAGACAAATGTGAAAATACAGATTTACATTAGTCAAGAGGGTGGACACAAGCAGAAGTGGTTGTAAACATATGGGAAGTAGTGAAAAAGAAGAAAAGAAAATAATACTTGCCTGGCAAAGGGACAACCAACTTGCACTTCTAGTCCTTCCTTGAGCAAGGGTCAATCTCCACAGTTTCTATTATTTTGATGACCAAATGAACATTTAGTTAGGTTTTTGTTTTTATTGTTAAATTGCAGCCTTAAAAAACATTCTCTATAATACAGGATTCCAAATAGTGTGGCCAAGAAAACAATGAGAGATGTTTTAAGGGCAATAAAACTGGACTATTATATCAGAATCAAGCATAACAGGGCAGGCTTAAAGAAGAATAAATCTGATAAAAATTAGATCTGAAACTGGCATAGAGCTCTTGATGTCCACTCTTTGCTTATATTTTAAGTATGCTTCCCAGCGTGGGCAGACCATCAGAAAAAGATTTTGCTTCTGTCTGAGTAAGACAGACTTTAGCCACTGGTAATTGTGGCACCAGTGGACAGGTGAAAACAGATGAAAAATTCAATTAATTTTAACTATGTAGAAGAGAAAGACAAAACACTAACATATAATTTAGTTGCTAAAAGAGTAAAAGCCTTTAGGATGGAAAAGCTTCAAGACCTGATGCATTGCCTGATTAGAAGGAAAACAGGATGTTTCTGATCTTCCCCTACCCTTCTTCCTCTCGTGCTATCAGGTTTGACTCACATGTCATTGTACTTCAACCTTCTTTCTCAGATAACATACTGTTTTGACTCAGACATGAAAAGGGATAAAAAAGGAGACTTGAATTATACCAAAAAACAGCTGGAAAATGTGGCTTGAAGAAAATTTGAGCAAAGGTCCCAGTGTACTGTTAGAAGAGTTCCAACATGGAGAAAGTGAATACGGCCCTAACTAAAATGCATTCCCTTTTCTTTCCATAAAAGAGTAAAGGAATTGCCTTAGTACATAAAAAAGGAGGGGTAAAGAGAGATGCAGAACGGGAAGATGGAAAAGTAACAGCATGTTAAACGGAATGGACCACAGAAAAACTAAGGACTGTATTCCAAAGTGACATGCCAAACTGTGATGGGAAAGTTTAAAGAAAGGATCCCAAACTGCCAAACGTCCTGCCGGCGCCAATACTTTAAAAGGGTCAAGAGTCAGAGATGGAATGGAAAGATGATTTTTTTAATAAATTCATTCATAAGAGCTATTCTGTCTATTTCACCTCCCTCAAGGAGATTCTGATTTTCATTATCTCAGGAGAGATAATTCTAAGAAAACTTTGTGAGATCTTAAAACATATCCTGTAGAATTTAGGGAAACTGGTGATCAGATGTTTGATTTTCATAAAAATCTGAAAGACAAAATATTGAACAAACAAATCTATAGCCCAAGAGAGAAGGACTTAAAACTCCAAAAATATTAAGTTGAAAGGCTGTGTGAGTGATTTCCACGAACCAGAATTCAGTCACAAACCAGCGAGGTAAATTATGGGCTTATCTTTGATCCCATTAAAGGAGGGCTGTTTATATCAGCTAATAGGCCTGAGTAGCAAAATGCTAGAGTTATTGCTAGATATTCAGGGATAGCAGAGAGAGATGTAAACTATAAACCACAAGAAAAATCATCACTATCATCAAGGAAATCACAGGTAAGAGACCCCTGGAAGTTATGTAAGTGGAAGTTTCAGAATAAAATTTCAGCCATAAAATATAATTTAATTTAAATATCTGATATATCCAGAGAAAGCACAAACTAGCTCATGATGACATTAGGAAAGTAGAGACCTTCATATGTCCTTTTTCTCTTTACCTTTTATTCTCTAAATAGGGAATATCACACATTAAGTGTAGAAAGGTAAATAGGAGTCACCACTCAGCCTACCAAATCCCATCCCTTCCTCTAGACTTCCCAATACAATGGACTAAACTGAGGAAGAGACTATGTACCCTTAATACAGCAAATTTGAAATTGTTAAAGTAATAGAGTTGTCCCATTTTCATTGCTGAATTGAAACTGTTTTGCAACTTTAAATAGGATTTTTGGTTTTAGTTTTGGAGTGACCATAAAAATCATGGGACCCACCCAAGTTTTCATCTCTACAATAGAAGAACTGGCTGGTGGGAGTACATTGCAAAGAACAATTGAAAACAGAAATGGAGTTGCTTAGTAATTATATCTCAAGAAGCTGTCTTAATCAAAGCACCAGTTATGTTACCTCTAAAATAAAATTACTTCTGAATAAGAAATGAAATTAGTATTTTTATGTTGTGTCTTTATGAGACAGGCTCTGGGTATCTCTCAGGATAGTATACTCAAAGAATTAAATAAAAAAAAAAAAACTTAATGTAGAGGTTAGTTACAACATTGTGGGCAGGATTAAATGAATCAAGATGGTGTAGCTAGCAAGAGCAGGATGTTAAAATTATCCCAACAGCATCCCAAAAGAAGGAAGGAATCACTGGAAACAGAAGCTGTAATTGTAGTGGCGAGATGTCACAGGAGCTGTGGTTCTATTGTAGAAATGCAGCTAATACTCTAGAAGACAAACTGGTAAAGCATTAAATTGCTCCCCTGTAATGGTGGGAAAAAGTGAGGACTAGTGCAGTGACTCACACCTGTAATCATAAGCACTCTGGGAGGCCAGGGTGGGTGGACTGCTTTAGTTCAGAAATTCGAGACCAGCCTGAGCAAAAGCAAGACACCATCTCTACTAAAAGTAGAGAATCTAGCTGGGCATTGTGGTGGATGCCTATAGTCCCAGCTACTTGGGATGCTAAGGCAAGAGGATAGCTCAGATCCAAAGATTTTGATGTTACTGTGAGCTACAACTGCAGGTCATTCTACACAGGGTGACAGAGTAAGACTTGTCTCAAACAAACAAATAACCCAGCTCCCATCTCAGCTGTTTAACATTGAGTTTAAGTTTGTTCTAAAAAGTACAATTATCAACAGAATTTAATAAAAAGCACAAAATTGAAAGTAAAAAGCAAATGGTCTTTACTTACATATAACATGATTTTTTTCTACTTAGAAAATGCCAAGGAATTTACAGAAAGCAACTAATTCACCTCACATGTATATTTAGTATGTTCGCAGAATAAACTCAATATCCAAAACTTGATTAAATTTGTGTTACTACAAATAATTTGGAAGTAAAAGTTAAAAGTCCATTTATAGTAGCATTTAAAATCATGAACTATTTAGAAATGAACTTAGCATTCACTTCTGTGGTTCATCTTGCAAGGGTACAAGTGAATCTTTCTATGAGTGGAATGTGAATGTTTTGACATAATAACTAAGAAAGTTACATGAAGGTTATGTTAACCAGTTTGATGGAAATGTCATGGATTGTGTGTGAAAACACCACACTATACCCCCAAAGTGCATCAATGTACACAGTTACCATTCAATTAAAAAAAAAAAAAAGAAATGAACTTAGCAAAAGATGTGTAAGACTACTTCACTAATATTACAGAATGTTGCTGAGATTAGTTGAAGACCTGAATGAATGAGCAGGTACAATATTTCTAACACTCAATTTCACTAAGATGTCAATTCTCTCCGAATTGTTTGATAACTTTGATTTAATCCTAATCATAATCATTCTAAAATCTTATGTTTTAAAAATCTATATTAAAAAGCAAATTATCAGACTTCCCAAAACAAAATAAACTTAAAAACTAAATATCAGGATTATTGCTAACTACATTCAAGACTTACTAAATAGAACTATAGTGATCAAGAGAACATGGTATTCATATAAAGTTAGAGAAACAGTTAATAAAGCAAAGTTTAATTGGTTTTTATTTCTTTTATTTTTGGTCAGTCGTATCACCCTGAACATGCCTGATCCTGTCTGATTTCAGAAATTATTTAATTTTTAAAAAGTACTTTTTAGAAATTCTTCACCAGTTTTAGATTTATAGAATTATTCTGAAAATACTAGAGAGAGGGAGAGATAATCTCATATATCTCACACGCAGTTTATTGATGAACATCTTATATGAGTATGGTGCATTTGTAAAATTAATGAACTAATATTGATACATTATTATTAACTGAAACCATAAATGTTCACGTTTGCTCCATATTTCCCTAATGATCCTATTTTCTTCCAGGATCTCACACAGGATACTACATCATATTTAGAAACATGGAAAAAATTTACCTACAAATTTTGTTCAGAATGCATACTAGAGAGAGCAAGAAGAGAACAGAATAAAATATTTAAAGTATTAAAAGGAAAAAAAAATCACCAACCTAGAAATTTGTATCTAAGTGAAATTATCTTTCCAGAATAGAAGAGAAATAAAAGCTCTCAGAAAAATAAAAATTGAGAGAATTTGTTGCTAGTAGACTTGTCTTGCAAGAAATGTTAACAGATATACTTTAGAGAGAAAGAAAAGAAAACCTGGATCTACCTAAAAAAAGAAAGATCATTTGAGAAGTTTAAGTTTAAAATAAAATTATTTCTTTTTCTTAAACTTATTTATTCCAACAAATAAAAATTCACCCAAAGTAACAATAGCAATGGTGTATCAGGTGACTATAGCTCCCTTACGGGAAAATGAATGAATGACCACCATGACCTAAGGAATGGCAGAGAAACTGGGGATGCTCTATTATGAAGTAGGGGCAGTGCCTGGGAGGTACTCTGTTCTTTAAAACAGAACTCAGGTTAGTTGTGTATATTGCAAATTCTAGAGAAAGTATTAAGAATCATTTTTTAAAAAATAGTATAACTGATATTCTACGAGAAGAGAGGAAGAAAAGAAAAAAGAAAGGAAAAAAGAGAAACAAAAAGAAAAGGAAGAGCTAGAGCAACAAATAGGCAATGGTTACAAAACATACTTTCACTCGAAGACATTGTACGTGAATGTCTGTATCAGGTTTCTTGATAATAGCCCTAAACTGGAAATGACAAAATGTACATCAACAGGAAGTTGGAAAATAAATTGTGGTGTCTTCACAAAACAGAATACTACTTAGCAATAAAAAAAAGAACAAGCTTCTGAGGCATGAAACAACATGGACGAATCTGAAAACGTTATTTTGACAGTAAAAAGATACAATGCTCTATTTGTATGAAATTTTATAACTAGTAACACATGGAGGGTATAAAAAAATCTATAAACTCTTGGCTTCTTTGAGGATTGTCTAAAAAGTGGCATACTACCACTTCTTTAAGGATGATGTTATACCTTGATGGGGGTGTATTACATGAAAATATGCAGATACTAAAACTTATAGAGTACTATAGTGATTTATGCAATTATTTATATACACTTCTCTTATGAAAACATATATTGAATCTCGTTAGTAGGTTCCCCCTTCAAAACACGCCTCCCCCAGGATTTTATTGGCTCATGGAATTGAAAATATCTCCAGGAGACTGTATTGTGGGAATGGTTTGCTGTAACAGTGAATACAAAGTTACAAAACAAAACAAACAAACAAAAACCCACTAGTTTTCTTCTTCCATGGCATTCTCAGTGTTCTTCAGGTGGTTTACTGACAACAGCCAGTTTTTGTTTTCTAAAACAAAATGATGCATTACCTAGAGATTTTATGCTTTTATGTTACTATCCAAAAAGACAGGGAGCCCCTTTTAGAAGTAAGCTTAGGAAACAGAAGCCCATTCAAGTAGAAGCCCTACTATACATTCAGATTATATATATATATATATATATATCAAACTGTACTATGATCAAGTAAATACAGGTCCAATACATTTGATTAACTTTATTTTTCATCATAACTTACATGTACATCACAAATAATACACCATTTTGCATTTCATTGGCTCTGATCTCTTACGCCTATCTTTAGAAGCAGAATTAGGGGCAATAACATTAAATTTAAACAAAATGAAGAAGAATAGCAAATTCAAAGAAAATCTAGCACCTAATATTAGAAGGATGGGAAATGGTTGCGGACATAAGAAACGTTAATGTTGCAAATAATTAATTTATTGCTTTTCATGGTAAACTCAGAACATTGGTTTTACATTTTAACAAGTCTTTAATTAGCATTTGAAAGCAACTAAAATGTGATTTAAAATTAAGGTAACATTCTGACCCAATTAGGTAGTAAATAGGGGACTTTTATTAAAAACTTACAAGGTAGGTGGGTAGCAAACAAGAAATTATTAAATTATCTTAATTGCTTTATATGCTGGCAATGGACTAATAATATGATGAACATCAGGTCAGGTCAAATTCATTTTCCATTTTTCAAAGGAGATACAACATAATCTTTCAATTAATTGGAGAGATTAAATCAGATCAAAGTTAAAATGAATTTCTGAATATAAAAATTTGTATTATTTATGAGTTGATTTCACTGAGAGTTATAAGACCAATGCAGAATCCTGTTATTATAATATCATCATCTTTTCTACTATACATTCAGATTATATATATAAATCAAAGTGTACTATGATCAAGTAAATACAAGTCCAATACATTTGATTTATTTTATTTTTTGTCATAACTTACACATACTTCACAAATAATATATCCTTACCATTTCCTAGGGAATTTAAAGGAGAATATTGAAACACTATACTGCAATAATTATTTTTCACTAGTGAGAAGCTTTATTATTAAAAAGACTACCTTTGAAATCCTCAATGCCAATCAGAATATTCTGTGACATAATTTGTTTTTGTTTTGTTTTGGAGACAGAATCTCACTTTGTCACCCTCCGTAGACTGCAATGGTGTTGTAGCTCATAGAAACCTCAAACTCTTGGGCTCAAGTGATTCTCTTGCCTCAGCCTCCCAAGTAGCTGAGACTACAGATGCCTGCCACAACACCCAGCTATTTATAGAGATGGGGTCTCGCTCTGGCTTAGGCTGGTCTCAAACCTGTGAGCTCTTAGGCTAGTATCAAACCTGTGAGCTCAGAGCAATCTATCCACCTCAGCATCCCAGAGTGCTAGGATTAAGGTGTGAGCCACCACACCCAGCCTTCTGTGACATAATTTGGATACCACTGTATTTCATACCATAGGGAAGGAACACATAAATTCAGTATCAAATAATGAGGAAAACTACTGGGCTGAAAAAGTGAGATTAGAAGCAAAGTAGTTGAAATAGTTTATTGGTCAGCAGAATAGAGGTATATTTGCATGAATTAGAAATCTAGCTGCTCTTATTTGTAAAAAAAAGAGAGAGAGAGAGACTTCCAAATTTCTTTCATAAAGGGAAGAGAAACCACAGACCATAATCAACTGTTTTATAATATGATGCTAATTTCCTGGTTAATTTTCAAGTCAAGCAATTAGTTTTTTCAAAAAACACACTAAATAGTCTCAAAATGACTATAAATTATTTGCAATTTCCTGCTGTCAGCTATTCTAATAAGAGCTGAATATAACTTAATAGTCTGTAGAAAACACTGATGCCACTTAACTGTAAAACCCCATTTAGTCCTCTGTGCTATATCAGAGTCCCTCAATAGAAAAACTAACACGAGTGACAGCTTAAACACCTCTGTACCTTCTCCAAACTTCCCCTGAATCTACATTTATATTCCTTGCTAAGATTCTGTGTATTACACCATCTCCAAACTTGAATTTGAAAAATAAAAGGAAAAGTCTAGAGCGGCAACAGTGAGACCAACACTGGTTGTCTCCTTGGCAATCATTTCCTACTTCCTTCCTCTTAAAAGTCACCCACATTTCCAGTCCTCCTGGGCACCATAATTCATTCATAGACGGAGATATGAGGTAAATCCTGCCAATCGGAAGCAGTGGAATTTAATTCTGCGGCAAGTGTGTTTCTGATTGAGTGCATTGCTTAAGGTGAAAGAATTGTGAACTTTTTCCCTTTAGGAGGGGAAAGCTCTGTAAGTTTCTGGCAGACCATGTAGAACTCAAAGAGAAATTTCTGAAGATGGTAACAACTACCAAAAATAAAGAAAATGGTTCTAGGTCTCAGACATATCAGTTGGATATTGATTAACTTGAGAGTAAATCTATCCTTGAGCTGTTGGAGTACAATCAAATACCTTATTTTTGGTGTACCCAGTTTGGGTCAGATTTTCTGTTTCTTACAACTACATGAATTTGTATATATATGCTTTTTAAAGTTAGTGCTTTGTCATTTTATAGCTCATTTTTCTCTCTCCTATAAGGGATATCCTTTTAGCTGCAAAAATTCCCAATGTTCTAGAATTTGAAGCTTAACTGAATTGTTCAAAGTTGAGAATAAATGTATTTATGAAGTAAGAGTCAAAATCAGGCTGATTTGTACTAAAAGAAGGAAACTTAAGAACTTTGTCTTAACCCATTTGGGTTGTGTAAGAAAGGAGGTTGTGAATGAGCCGTTATTTGTACCCTTCCTTTTTATTAGAGTAAGAATCCTTTTATTCATCTTGACCTTGGATTCATTTATTATAACCTCTGTTAACAGTTCTATATTTAGGCCTTTGTGGGTTTGATCACCAGGATATCCTACAGGAGTGAAAGTGAAAGAGCATAAACCTCCCCCGCCCAAAAAGCAAATGATTAAGAGAAGATGAGAATTAGAGACATTCAAGTAATACAGACCAAGATGACAGCTATCTTTTGTTTCTTAAAATGTTTTCTTAACTTCAAGTTGTAAATTTAGGCAACCTCCATGGGAACAAGAATTTTTGTGGTTACAATTTGGTATTCAGTGGTAATAATAGAGGCAGACTTGAAAAACTGAAAAGTCTTTATAACTTTGAAATTCACAAAGTCCTTTTTTAAGCATCAATGATTGTGTTAAATTAACCACATGTCTGAGAACTAAATGTGGAAGGAATACAGGGAAGTTTCATCATTTGTATTCCCTTAGAGAAAAAGTTTATAGCCATTTATAATATGATTTAAATGATATATTAAATTGCATTAAATTTTATCAGAAATAAATTATACCAAAAAATACTTGCACTATGACCTATAAGAGTACAAGTATGTAAAAGGCAGTACATGATTTTTTTTTTTTTTTTTTGAGACAGAGCCTCAAGCTGTCCCCCTGGAAAGAGTGTTGTGGCATTACAGCTCACAGCAACCTCCAACTCCTGGGCTCAAGTGAGTCTCCGGCCTCCGCCTCCCAAGTAGCTGGGACTACAGGCACCCGCCACAACGCCCGGCTATTTTTTGGTTGCAGCCGTCATTGTTGTTTGGAGGGTCCGGGCTGGGGATTCGAACCCGCCACCTTAGGTATACGTGGCTGGCACCTTAGCCGGTTGAGCTCTAGGCACCGAGCCGGCAGTACATGCTTTAAATGACTTTAATTCATTGAATTTTGAACTTTACTTCAAATACATATCATCTTGGTTACACATTTGCCTACTCTTGGCTCTAATTAGTCTGGGCTCCTTATTATTATTTTTTTATTTCTGCATCTTCTCTCTTTTAATCTCTACTAAGCACAAATGTTTAGCAAAGACATGAATGACTTCCCCCTAGTAATCTCTTGTCTTCATTCCCTCCCATTCTGAATCACGCTGGCTTTCTCCACTAATGCTCTTTTTGTCTTGCTCTCAAACCAGCAAGGTTCATTCTTGTTCATTCTTGTTCATTCTTGGGTTCCACAGACTAACATGGTAACTGGTATATATTTGTTTCTCATGAGTATATATCAAATGAATAAATGAGTGAAAAACATAATTGAACAAATATTTGTTAGATATTGTATTCATTTGCAAAGTGGAGACATAAGGGGAGGAGACGAGATGGTTGACTAGAAATATCAGTCGTCAAATTGTATGAGAAAGAAGACAAAAACAACAACAATAAAAAACATAGTTCAGGTGTAACTCCCATGGAAAAGCACCAGAATCTACCAGAGTTTTGATAGGAGGAAATTGCTGAGCAGAACAAGAAGGAACAAGATCTCACTAGAAGTCAACCCCTGAGAGGCTTAGAGGCTTCTGGCCGAGTCTTGGGGACTCCAGTCTGTAGGACCATCACAGTGACCAGCAATCCACAGCACCGCCTTCCAGTGATCTACAGCAGAGCTGAGTGAGGCTGCTGGCCCCTAAGCCCCAGCCCCACCTCTGTCCCAAGTAAGCGCCACTACAGCCAGTTCATGCCACTCGTCCCCAGACATGCCGCTGCTGCAGAGGAAGAAGGCACTAACTAGCAAGCAAGTTGTAACTGCACCTCTTTCCTCAGGAAAGGTTTTCCTCATAGCCTCTGGCAGGAATAGGCACAGGATCTATGCCTACTCCTGAAGGCATCCACTGGAAGTTTATCCTGAAGCTACTACTATCAGAGGTGAGATCAGGAGAGAATAAAGTGGCGAATTAGAAGCAGGCTGTGAACCTACAGCACTTAAGGAAAGAGTAAATAGAAAGCAGGTGCCTATCTACAGATTACTGTTCTCAGAAGGAGCACTGTGAAACCACAGAGAAGCAGTGTGGAAAAGAAAGGGTAATAAGGTGATACATTTGATAATACCAAAGGAAACATGGGGAAGATTATCAGGACGGAGTACCAGGGTACCCTGCTCACAGAGTAGGCACTATGGCCAAGTCGTGAGAGGGCTTCTTTGCTGCCACACATTAAGAACCTACCTAGAGTCTGTGAAAAGTCATTTCACCAGCAAGTAAGTACAGTGAGGATCGGGCAGCAGCTAAAGCCACCCTGACCTCTCCAGTGCTCAGTGCCAGGTAAGCACCAGGCTCAGCTCTATAGCTACAGCCTTCACTTACCTCTACTGGGCTTAGGAGGGAGCAGATCAACAAGAGGCTCCTCTAAGCTTTACGTGGAGTCAAGCACCCGTCTCCCAAGGTGCAATGGGATCTGAACACATGGGGTCCGACCTGCCAGGCTTTGGGAAAGTGCTTCAGTGGATCCTGGTGGAGTGGGGAAAACTCTGCATTCTCTGGGCTGCTGGAACCAACCTATAGCCATGTGGCTCAGTGCCCATTGACCTCTAGCCACCCCCTTGGACATGCTTCTGACTCCTTCCCAGTCTTGCCTGTGAGATTCATTTGCTCAGGACATGCCTTGAGATTCACTGCACAGGGGCCCCAACTTCACCATGGATCCTTTATCACTGCCACAGGAACTGCTCTGAAGCCCAACACCCTGTCAGGGAACCCCAACCTTGCGCCTCTAGTACACTGGGAACTGATTTGAGAAAACTTCCACATTTTGGAATTTACAACCATTGCATGGATAGCCTCACAGAGCTGTCACTGTCATCTCTGTGGGGAGACCTTGGGCAAAGCAATGCCCACAACACCAGCCTCAGTGAAGCAGGTCTTGCCCTATTCCAAATTCAAACACCCTACAACTATCTGGTAAACAGCCCAACATCCAGCACAGACTTGAACAGATGCAATTTGAAGTGAACAGATTAAATAAAAATGGCTACATTACAGGCTTCTAGTACACACACTTTTCTCCTGTCATGTTAATGTTCCAGAGTAGAGGGGAAAAGCACCATTTAGGGACCTCCTCCTCTTCTAATTTAGCAGAAGAATACATAGCAAAGAACAGGTGCCCTGAAAACTTATTATCCCTGAGTCAATAAAGAGGTTTAAGATGAGAATAAATCAGCAAAAGGACTCTGGCAACATAAAAAAATCAAAATAGGCCAAAACCTCTAAGGGATCACAGTACAGCTAGAGTAGCAAACAGAAACCACCAGGAAATTGTTGAAATGACAAAAATGGAGTTAAGAACATGGATGGCAAATAATATGAATGAGAATGAAGATAAAGCTAAAAATGAAGCTAAAAGAAACCCAAAAAAATATTTCAAGACATTAATGAAAAAGTCATAAGCTAGCCAAAGAAATGCAAGGGTTGTTTAGAAAATTTCACAAAACAGCAAAAAGCATCATCAACCAACTAAACCAAGGAGAAAAAATCTCAGAGCTTAAAGACAAGGCTCATAAGGCAATCCGGTCACTTAGAGGCAGAGAAGACAACGAAGGTGGGACAATCAATCCCTCAGAGATATGAGGTTACGTGAAGAAAACTAACGTATGAATCATAGGTATTCCTGGGAGGGAAAAAAAGTGCTAAGAGCACACAGAAAAGCTACCAGAGGGAATGACTGAGGAAAATGTCCCAACATCATGAGATACAGACTTCCAGATACAAGAAGGTCATCAAAATCCAGGAAGATTTATAGCAATAAGGACATCTCAAAGACACATAGTTATCAATCTGGCCAAAGTTAAAATGAAGGAAAAATGTATACAATCTCCTACATAAGCATCAACCAACCTACAAAGAAAAACCCATCAAGTGCGCAATAGACTTCTGAATAAAAACGCTACAAGCCAGAGGGAGTGGGGCCCAATTTTCAATATTCTTAAACAAAATAAATACCAACCTATAATTTTGTATACTAAAAAAATAACTCAGGGTGGTGCCTGTGGCTCAGTGAGTAGGGCTCTGGCCCCATATACCGAGGGTGGTGGATTTGAACCCAGCCCTGGCCAAACTTAACAACAACAAAAAAATAGCTGGGAGTTGTGGTGGGCACCTGTCATCCAAGCTACTTGGGAGGCTGAGGCAAGATAATCACTGAGGCCCAAGACCTGAAGGTTGCTGAGAGCTGTGATGCCACAGTACTTTACCCAGGGTGACAAAGTGAGACTCTGTCTCAAAAAAAAAAAAAAAGAGAGAGAGAGAGAAAGGAAAGAAAAGAAAAAAGTTTCATAATGAATGAAGAAACAAAGTTTTTTCCAGACAAGCAAACACTGAAGGAATTTATCCTGTCCAGACCTGCCCTGTAGGAAATACTCAGATCTGCACTGTACACTAGACACCCAATAGTGTAAAACCACCAGAAAAGCTAACACTCATGACTTCTGTCAAACAACAGCCAAAGGGGAAACAAAGCAACAATGTAAGGGTTAACAGAAATATTAAACTACATCCTAAGAGGGAGTGCTAGCCTAATGCAACCCCCATGTGAAAAGGCCTATAAAGAGACCAGTGCTGGTAAGTAAACAGGATAGAACTAGCTACATTGTATAAGACTGAGACAGAAACGCAGAGCACAGCGCAGGGCCCCTCCCGTCAGAACAGCATAACCACTCCCCCTGTACTAACCCTATATAAGATTGTACCTATCCCAAAATAAACAGCTCCGGCTCAGCCTTCTCCCTATACTGTATGAGTGGTTGTGTGATTGTGTTCACCCTTTCCCTTTCCTTCTCCCTCTCATACGCCGATCACGAACTCCCCGACACCGCCTGCCGGTCGGGCAGTGTCACAACAATGTGCTATCCAACAAGCTGAACAGAATACCATCTCTCATATCATTTCTGTCTCTTAAAGTTGACAGTTTGAACATGCCACTCAAAAGATAGAGGCTGGATGAATGGATAAAAATTGTAACTCAACTATCTGTTGTCTCCAGGAGACACATATAACCACAAGGATACATACAGACTCAATATGAAAGTATGGGAAAAAATATTCCACACAAATGAAAACCAAAAAAAAGCTGGTACATCCATTCTCACATCTGATAAAACTGACTTAAATGCAAATAATAAAGAAAAACAAAGATTGTTATATAATTGTAAATGGAAAAGTACAATAAGAAGACATAATAATACTAAATACTCATATTTATATAGCTACACAGGATTGCACAGATTCAGAAAGCAAACCTTATTTGGTCTAAGCAAAGGTCCAACAGTTCCCTTCTGATAGAATTGGATAGATCATCCAAGAAGAAAATATATGAAGAATGGACTTCAAATGGGACTCTGGAACAAATGGATTAACAGACGTTTACAGAACATTTTACCCACCCCCAAATGAATATACATTCTTCTTATCACCACATGGAACATTCTTAAACATGATCATATTTTAGTCTACAAAACATTGCTCAAAAAATTCAAAAAAGTTGAAATCATACCATATATCTTCTCAGAGCACATTAGAATAAAATTAAAAATCAACTCCAAGTGAAACACTCAATTCTACACAGAATCATGGAAATTAAAGAACTTGCTATTGAATGATTACTGGGTTAATAATGAAATTAAGGTGAAAATCAAACAATGGATCAAACTGAAATACAAAGGGGACACAAGCTATCGAACTCTATGGGATTCAAAAAGAAGCAGTCACCAGAGGAAAATTCATAGCCATAAAGGCCTACACCCAAAAGATAGAAAGATCACAAATTAACAATCCAATAATGCATCTGAAGGAACTAGAACAGCAAGAGCAAACCAAACACAAAGCCAGCAGAAGATATAACTAAGGTCAGAACAGAACTAAATGAAAAGGAACATTAAAAAAACAATGCAAAGGGTCAATAAAACAAAGTTAGTTCTTTGAAAAGATAAACACAGTTGATAGACCTCCTGCTGGATTAACCTAAAATAGGAGAGAAACAACACAAACTACCTCAAACCAGAACTGGAGAAGGAGATAGTATAGCTGATGCCACAGACATACCTGAAGCACTTTGAAAATCTGTATGCACATGAACTTGAAAATGTAGAGGGAATGGAAAAATTCCTGGAAACTCATAACCCCCCAAGACTCAATCAGAAATAAACAGAACTCCTGAACAGACCAATAACGAGCAAAGGGACTGAAGCAGTAATAAAATATCTTCAAAAAAAGAAAGCAAGCCCCAGACCAGATGGATTACAAGACCTGTAAAGAAGAGCTGTTACTGCAGAAATTATGCTCTAACAACATGAAGGAGGGACTCCTGCCCAGCTCATTCTACAAAACTGCTATCACCTTGATATCAAAGCCAGGAAAGGAGACAACAAGGAAGAGTAGCACAGATCCATATCCCTTTGGAAAAGAAATCCAAAGTCTAGGTTTTGCATATTAGTTTAACGTTATCTATTCATTACAGGCAAGCTCACATCTTAAAACCTTTATTGAGGGGTGGTGCCTGTGGCTCAAAGGAGTAGGGCACCAGCTCCATATGCCAGAGGTGGTGGGTTCAAACCCAGCCCCAGCCAAAAACTGCAAAAAAAAAAAAAAACTTTATTGAAAAAAAAATTCATATTTATCTAAAAGGAGCTTTTCAAAAATTCTGAGAGTCCAGATAAAGTACAAATCCTACACTATCCTCACTTGGATTAGTTTCCAGGTACACAGTTGTGAACAATAAATATTGGGAATTTAATCTTTTGGAATATTTCTATTGTCTTTAGTATATCCCAATTTTATAATATAAATCAATAAAAATAAGACTTAAAGTAAGAAAAGACTATTTGGAGCATTTAGTAGACCATAAATATTACAAAGAAAAAGGCAAAGGAAACGAATACTTCAAGGCCTGCTGTGTACAAACATCAAGACTTACTTAACAAATAATTATTAGATGCTGTGTAGGTTTTGAAAGGGATTCAATGATAAAAAAGTGAGACATGAAAATTCCACTTATGGAATTTAAGCTTCCGTGGTAAGACGTTACCATGTTTTATATGGGTAACTTGTCGCTCCACACACTTGCCATGCCTCTGAAATCATCTTTTTCTTCAGTATCTTTATCAGTTCATCCAAGGGTCATCATGCTATGGTAAATCTAAGCAATTTTCTCAGTGTTTTTAAGGATCAGAGGATGGAAGAATGGACAGACAGTCACATTAATCTCACATTCTCCTGTTTTCCTTACTTACCACTCTGGAACAGATGTTCCTGCTGGTTTATTTCATTTAGTTTACAGTTTTGCCTCTGATTATCCTCTCTTTCTACTCACTTGCCTTTATTTTAGCATAACTCCTAGCATAACTTATAAAAGACTTTAGAGCAGACAGAGTTTGCCTTTATTTTAGTCCTCAATGTATAACTTTATAGAAGACATTTGAGTAGACAAAGTTTTACTGAAGCTCTGACGGTAACTGGGTATGATGATACCGTAGCACAGAAAGCAGCTCGCGATTCAGCCTTCTATCCATTGAGCTAACTTCCCCCACCCATCCAGCAGGACTTTCTCACCAGAAGTTCCTCAGGTCGGGCTTAAACTGAAACTCAGTCTTCGACTTAATCAGGCACGTTTTCATTGTTTCCCTCTTGTTACCTCCAGAATGGTGTCTTCCAAATTCAAATACTACCTCATAGTAAGCTAAAATATTGTGTTCATACCTACAATTCATATAATAGATATCAATTTTTATGAATTACCTCGCCAAAAAAAAGGATGTGGTCAGTGGTGACCTCAAACTTCCTTAAAACATACTATGATCAGCGTTACTTCCTCAGTAGAGTGCCGGGGCATTACAGCTCACAGCAACCTCCAGCTCTTGGGCTTCGGCGATTTTCTTGCTCTCCCGAGTAGCTGGAGCATTACTTCTTTTTGTTAATAGTGAATTTTATTTTCCTGTTACAGAATGCCTTCATTCTTCAAGTCCTTATTGCCAATCTATCAAACACATATTTTTATTTCATTTTCAAAATGAAGTTATGACACAGAAAGTATAAACAAATTATTCATTTAAAAGGTTGTAAGTTATGGGATTTATATCACATTTGTTTGTATACAGAGCATCTGACCCTGACTTGATTGACTTGATAGTGTACAACAATATTTATTGAGTAAAATTTAGAAATATACTTGCATAGCTATAGTCATAACACCTTTAACAGTAGTACAGCAAGTATTTTCAGGGATAGTGCTAAGCTTTGGTGAGATGTGTGCATAATTTGGTGTTAGTTTTGAATGTTAATCCTTTTTAAAAAAATGAAACCTGCTTTAATTTTATGTTAAACATTAGTAGCAAATATCCCCTTAAACTTTGATGTGACAATATAATCCTGATGATGCCAAGGAAAACCCAGCATGTTTAAAGGTGTGAAAAGTGGAATCTGAAGGGGCAACTCAGAAAGTTCAAAACTAATCAACAAAAAAGGGAAAAAAGCAGAAAGATCTCTCTCTCCCAAATCCTAACTCAGCTTCCCTTATTATTGGCTCGGACATCCTGCAGATTAAACTGCTATTTGTGAAATGCGCTGAGCTGGGGGTGAACTGAAATCTCCTCCAGTTCACACAAGTCTACTTTCAAGTTATCTTGTCAAGGAAGCTGACAGTCTCAATAATGTTACTTTATAGACTCCTTGGCAAAAATAGGATGTTGCAAATCTACCCATCAAAAACTAAACCCATAAAAGTTTGCTGTCCTTGGGTCAAAGAACATAAAATGCACTTGATCTCATATTGTTTGAGATGTGTCTGTGCATATAAACTCTTCAGAGGTAGGAAGATAAAGGCAGTAGGAAATGGGGAAAAAGCTACTTATTCCAGCTCTAACCAGGGCTGCTTAGGCAAAAATAGACAAGCTAACATACAAACAAAAATTCTCATCTAAATCTATTGGTTAAAGCTTACTTATCAGCCTATTAAACACTGGTCTAATATTTGGCTTAAAGATTATTAATAAGAGAATGAAGAAAAAGAAAAAAAGACTCTCTCAAAGTTACATACAAATCTCTACCTAATTTCCTAACATTAGAATGAGTTTCAGAAAGCAGTATTGCAAATTTATACTTGTGTGTATGAAAAATCTGACATTCATCCCAATAGAAAAGGACAATTATCATTACATATTGCTTGTTTCTGATCTTCTTTTTTATTATCTAATACTCGAGCTGTCTAACTTGTATTTGATAGGATTTTATCTTTACATATTTTAAATTATTAATCACAATTCAAACCTAACACTGGGTGATTCACGCTCACTATTGAAAGCTGATTAAGCATTGTGATTGGAGATACAATTAGTACTGTAACATCAGTACCACTGTCTTTCATTCTATTTTTTCAAGTAAATTAAAATAGTGTTTAATTATGATATTTGTCAGTATTCATTTTCTGGTTTAATAAGGTGTCTTGATAGATAGCCGCACTCATTCTGTGTGCATAATAAATGTTTAATAGCATAAAATAAATTTAGCTCTAAGCACATTCTTTTTCTTTTTTAAATCTTTTCAATAGGAAACAAATGCATATTTTTCTTGCCACTTCCTTCTTTTCTATTATTTATCTGTGGAGACTTTTTAAAAAGTAAGGGAGTGCCTAGTAATGTACTTTCTTTGACACAAAGAGAAAAAAGGAATATGAATGCATACATTTAGATACTGAGTTATACGTGGCCAGGCTTTGTATACACATTGTTACTCTCATTTGCAGGTGCAAAGGGATTTGTGTACCTTCCTTTGCAGACCTTTTAGTCTAACAATTGCTGCATCAGGAGGGGGTTATGATTATGCAGCTTGAAAGGTGAACTTTAGCCCAGGTTTCATCCAGAAACATGAAAGGGTCCTGGTGATTATCAATTTAGCAGCAAGCCTCTTCCAGGAATAGCCTCTTGACAAAAATAGTTGGAAGGTGGGAGAACAGCAATTAATCACCCTGGTACTTGCTTGCACTGAACAGAATTTAATTAAACACAGTTCACACCTCCATACCTACTCTTATCACTTCTTCAGAATTTCCAAACTACTTGAGTTGACAACGTGCCAAGGAGGAAAATTATACTGGGAGGAAAAAAGAAAATGGCCCTTTATTATTAAAATGAGACAAAGAATCAGAAAAAGAGAAGCAAAGTAAGTGAATTAATATTATAATTTCAGGTAGGCTCAGCATCCTTTAAATGGCTCTATTTGTAGTAATATAATAGTGATTTGCCCCCAAATTAATATTGTCTTAATTAAATTACATAACACTTAATATTCTGAAAACCAGTATCACAAGCCATCTTAAGAAGGTGAAGGAAGATGATTATTTGCTTACAAGACAGTTTTTATGTACCATGCACTATTTGGGCAGAAGATATAGTTCTTAATGAAATCACTCATGCAAATATAACATTAGAAATAACTAGACTTTTTTTTTAACAGGTAAGAATTTGAACAAATTTAAGAATTTTAAGAAATTTAAACAATTTAATAATCTCCTCCTATTTTCCCATGCATCACCATTTCTCCTGTTTTGAAATTCAATGGCTGCATATTTAAACAAATAAGATTATATACATCTATATATATTCATTTAAACAAATAAGATTATGTGCATCTATATATATTCATTTAAACAAATAAGATTATGTGCATCTCTATATATTCATTTTTATCACTTTTAACCACAAAATGCTCCTTGTGTCAACTTTTATTAGTTGGAAAAAGGGAAAAAAAACTATTCAGTATGTCTTTGGGACTATTATTTAATCCAATATATATTCATTGAGAAAGCACTCTCTTTCTTCAATGTTATGTTGGCTGCTAGAGCAGAGTCAAAGGAAGTACATAGTTTTTGCTCTTAAAAGATTGACAATGTTAGAGAAATCACTAAAACAAGCACACAATACAAAATACACATAACTGAGAAGAGGAATTCAGGTAAAGAGAAACGTAATATGATGTAGTTTTCAAATGAGAAGAGGAGACATCTGTTTCTAATGATGGGAGACCTGGGAGGCCTCTACATAAACAGTTTACCACATAGCCTGCATATAAACTGGGAATGGAAGCAAGTTTATCATTTACAATGAATGTGTTTTACTAAGGGCTTGGAGCTCTCCACCACATGACTATCATGAAATGAACCCAAGCATTCATTCCTATGTGGCTTTCCTTTCATCAGCTCCCGATTTCCTCAGGCATATAGCAGAAAGCAAATATTTTGATTTTAGACTGCTATCATCAAGTGTTCTCATCTCACCCTTCTCTGTTGTGTGTCCCTGCTCATTTTTGGACACAGCCATTGCATGGGCTATGCACCTTCTCAGTGGGACATGCAGAGTGGGCCGCCCTTTCTCTCTGTTGCACAGTCCCATTTTTGAAAGGTTTTGCATGTTGTTTTAATATCTTTAGATACTTCATCACCCACGGTATAATTCTTTATAATTATTCCAAATCATCAACAAATATGTGGCATAAGTGTGACTTTTTCCTATGTCCACTGCAACAATCTTTTCTATGTCCCCTAAGACCTTCAGCCAGAGGGTCTTCTTGTGGGTATCCCCAGCCATTAAGCAATTAATTGTTGACCTTCCTCTTTCTAATGTACCTCCCTCTCTCAACCCCCCCATGAGAAATGACTCCCTTTTTATCTGAATTCAGAGCACTTATCCACATGGTAGACTTGAATTTTCAATCTAGAATAATTTTCCACTATGTATTTGTATGTGAGACAGGAAGGCAGAATGAATGGTTGAAAAGACTACTATGAAGTGAAAGAAGAAAAACCTTTAACGTTATGTTTAGTAATTTCTTCTGAAATTACTCACTCACCCAGACAGGGTCTGCTCCCAATCCTAGCACCATTCTGAATCATAATAACATCAGTGACATTTGCTTTTTTCAGTGAGTCAAAGCACAACACTTGAGCCGAATGCAAGCGTGCACACTCACACACACACACTCTCCGAAGGAAAATGTTGGTTTTCAAACATCGCTGTCTAAACTCGGAAGGAGGAGCAAATATTCTAGGTCTCTTAATTTGCGAGGTATTTCTCTTTCACAGAGAAGTTCTTATTTTTAGTATTATGCAGAGCACATACACTTCAGTGCTTTCCTTTGATCTTCTGCTTTCTAATAAGGCTATTTATATTTGAGTAGGGAGGAGTAGACCTTTGTTTCCATTGGAAAGTCTATTCCATTTCATTACTTTCCTCCAATAAAGTCATACATTTCTTTTCCCTAAAAATGTAATCCCATGTTCTTCTAAATGAAGCTTTCTGGATTATTCTAGAAAAGACATCCATTGTTTACTTGCCTATCCAAAAACTATATGAGCCTCACTTCTCACTTAAAGAATCATTCCTCCTTTGGGGCGACCATAGTGATGCATCTTGGTGGATTTCCCATTTCCCCATTTTCCCTGTAGTTAGAGGCATAGATGTCACCTATTCTGGCCAGTGAGATCTAAACCAGAAGGCTATTGTCATGATTTCTGGGAACACGACATTTTCTGGGGCGTATGTGGCTGCTCTCTTTCTTCCTGCTTTTACATGTCCACTCAACAGAATAGCTTCTGGAAAACCCGTGGGTCACCCTGTACTGAGAGAGAATAGCACTTTGAGAGATACTTAGCAGTGTTACAGAAGTTAGAGGAGGATAGTGCCAAGGTTTTAGGGCCTAGGAGGTAGGCCTTGTAAGGCAGGAGTGTGGTTAGTATTAGGCAGAGCATATGGGACGGCATGAGAGCTTTGGGCTGATGAATACCGTGAGGAGAGAATCCTGAAACTAGCCCATATAAGAAAGAGTTACTCTCAGTAAGTGAGCTTATCAATGCACGTGGATTTCCTGGAACAAATACTTCAATTATATTTGCATAGTCCCAGAATTATTTAGCATAGAATTGCGAATATATACTTCATTTGGGAATTAACCAGCAAATAAAAAAGGAAAGTATATTTAATCTCAGAATTGTTGAGCACAAGATAGAAACAGATGTTGACTGAGTCCTCACTATGTTAGTGATATAATTTCTCCATTTGAATCACTAGAATCTCAGTGACAGCTGCCCCCAAAATGTACTGCCACGAAACCAATGACAGCACTTATCTATCTTTGGAGTTCTTGTTATGTGAGAAAGAGAAACTTCAGTTTATTTAAGCCACGGGAGTTAGAGTTTTCTATTACTTGTAATTGAATATATTCCTAAATAATCTTACATGTATGACCAGACATATGGTCATTTTCTAAAATATTGAGAATATTGTTTATTGGTATCATAAACAACCTTTTAAAATAGCAATTTTTTTTCATCCACAATTTCATATCTCCCTGACAAAGACTTGAAAAATCTCAAACATATGGCAAATCTCTTTCATTACTCAGACTCTTTACAAGGTAATCACACTAGTATGATTTTAATACTTATGTTTAAAAAAGGGAAAAATGGATTCCTTGAATTAGTAAGTTCCAGGAGTACTGAAATAAATTCAGAAGTTAGGGTAAGTTTCAAAGTGAAGGTTTATTTACATACTGTCTACAGCCAGTTTACTTTCAAATTCTCACATTCAATCAGTGAAGTTCAATGTTTATATTAAATAAGCATTGAGTTGATTGGCTAAATATGCCAAGAATTATACAGAATATAATAGTATTGTTTTGAAAGTGAGATTCTCCAAGGAAGAAATCATACATTGTGCAGAATTTAACCAGTGCATATTTGTCAGTTAAATGAATAAACATAAATAAGCAAATGAGAAAAAGGGAGATCAAGATCCATAACTATTTCCTACCTGCACAGCAATCCGCTGTGATGGTGCAGGTGTTGGTTATAAGGAGTGTCCCCTTGTAAGTACCTGGTTCCCCTTCCTCCTAAGGAGGCTGCCCTCTGAGAAGCATGTCAAGTGTTATCACAGGCTGACAGTCGGTCTGGCTTCCTGGGCAGTGCTCAAAAGGGTCCTTTACGTTTTGGCTTTCATGCTGTGTGATCCTTGTCTCAAAGTTCTTAAAAATTTGACCTTGGCATTTGGATTTTGCATATGAATTCCAATTGGATGGCAGAGCGTGTGTCATAGAGCTTGGAACTTCAGTTCAGATGAAACTCTGAACTCCATCATCTTTATACTTTCCTGAGACCAGTTCTCAGGTGCCTATTCCCCAGTCCCTGCCCAGAGATTAGTATTAGTTGGAAACTGAAAGTTCTTAAAGAGGACAGGGGAGCAAGGCTTCCCTGAAGAAGAAAATTCCACTCCAGGGTCTTCAGTCAGTCCTACCTAACAGCGTGCCCTACTGATTTCAGGCTTGTTTCTCCAGTTCCCACAATAACATTAACATGTTAATATTAATAATATGTATTTCCTATGGGCTTTGTGTCTCTGGCTGAACTCTACCTGAACCAGCACAATAAATTCTATAGTATAGGCATTATGGCCAGAATTAGGACCATGAAAAGGAAATTTCAGCAGTATTTATTTTAGAGAAATACCAACCATGGGTGTCCTTTGTCTAAAAATTTTCAATGCCTTTTAATTTTAAACCCCCCCCCCTAACTATTTCTTGGCTTTCTTTTCACTCCCAAGTGAGTCTGTGCTTTAATTTCTTAAATTATGTGCATTAGGGTGAGAAGACTGTGAAAATTCTCACTTGGCAGCAGCTTCCCATTTTACTCATCACAATGTTTTATGGTGTCTCAACCCCAGAACAAGTATGCTTTGCAAATGTTATTTATCAGAATATGCTGTGTATGTGTGGTTTATGACTTAGTAAGCCAGAAGTCTTGTGCATTAGTGACAAATCTAATTGTAAAATTTCATCTATCTAAATAATATAACATTAAGAAGAAGTGGGGGGCAGTAAAAATGATAAACATACCTTGGAGAAAGATCTAAATCCAAAAAAAACAAATTATAGATGGTAGGAAGTAAGGATTTTTCATTAAACTAAATATACAGAGAAAAAAAGGAGTGCCTTGACACATCTTGGGAAATAGACACCTACCCCAGACAGATGCTGTAGTTTGGAATTGATGGTCCTGGCTTCTTGTTTTCATATTGTAACCACACAGAGTACATAAAATCTGTAGATAAGCCTTCTCAGGATTACACAATCAACAATGATCTTAAATGTATGTAGTCTATATTTACCTAAATAAAAATACTGAAGACTAAACATTTTTTTCACCTGAAAGAGCAGCTGTCCTTTCTAAGTATCTAGAAATAGCCTGGCTTTTCTTTCTCTATGCATTTTCCCTCTCTTCTTAAACTCAAAAAGGGTTAGCAGGAAGTAAGGAAAAAAAATATCAAAATTTGTTCTCGGTTCTTTTAGCAAGTGCCTAATGTTAAAAATCTGTACCTTTTAAGGAGAAGAGTTAATAGAGTTAGTATATATTAATTAGGGCTATAATATTCAAACTTTTGGAAATTTAACAATTTCAAATGCTTATATGAAAACTTATAGGCAAACTAAATGAAATAGGTAAAATCGAGGATTTACATGTAGAAGTTGCTATATCTAATTTCTCTCTCTCATCTTTTATGTCAGTGTTCTGCAATTTATCTATATTATGGAAGAATATATATTTAGCTTCATTTATTCTCTCTAGCTCCATTGTAAATCTGAAGAGTTACATTTTTAAAGGTTCCCCAAATATTAGAATTTTGTATCATTTCAAATACTGCCTCTGTCCGATGTTATTCTATAGTTCTGAAACCCGTTAGACATACATGATATTTCTTTATTAATATTTTTAACCTGGCTTTTATATTTCTCAGTGTATATGTGTTTAAGTTTTTCTGATTAATTTCTTCAACATTACATTTCATTTCCCTAATTCTCTCTGTTGCTCTATCTTATCTTCAATATAACTATCAATTTTTTATATTTTAACAATTGCATGTTTTGTTACCAGAAATTTTAACGTGGTTTTTAAAATACCTTTCTGGTAATTCCGGATACTCCACTTTATCTTACTTTACTTACCCTAACCTTACCTCCTGGATATCATCTTCTACTAACCTTTTCTCACTCAGTCTCCCTCAGCCATACAGGCCTCCTTACTGTTGTCACAGATACTACGTTAGGGTCTTTTCAAGTTTGATTTCTTCCTCCTCGAACATTACTCCCTAAGATATACATCTGATTTACACCCTTACCTCTTTTAGCTTTAAGTATCCTTTCTCAGCGAAGCTTTCCCTGATCTCCAAAATAAAATTGAAATCACACTTTTACACAGAGCTCCCTGTCCACATGCTTTATTTTTATTCATAGCACATTCCACCATGAAACATATTTTCCTTATTTTGCCTTATATCTGTCTTTTGCAAGTAGAATATATATTCCGTAAAGACAGTGATTGGGGGAGGTGGTGGGGAAGTTTTGTATCATTGGTAGCTACAAAATGTCTGATATAATTGATCTTCAATAAATTTAAGTAAAATAAATGTTGAACATTTCTTCTTTTTCATTTCTTCTTCAATCGTTTTATACATAATTTATAATCTAGTCCAATAATTGTATTATATGAGAATTTTAAAGGTATAATGTTATTTATGTTTTAAGATTAATTATATTTGGTGGATTATAACTTGGTATTGTGGAATTTTGGGTTTTGTTGTTGTTGTTAATTTTTTTTTCTTACTTAAAACGTTTTATAATCAGTGGGGCAGAGAAGGCTCCCTAGCTCCTAAGAGGTATATTTACTTCTTAACTTTATATTTTTTTCCACTGGAATCTCTTGAGGCCTGAGTTGAGGATCTCTTCAGAGATGTTTTACTATTGGTCCGAGAGTGTCATAAATCTGTGATCTTTTTTTATGTTCATTTCCTAGCTTGAAGGACAACTACTGGAGTTTACATCACAAGCCCAGACGTCAGGGAAGTTGTAGACCTATGGTTTGAAATTCTCAGGTTAGGTTTTTTCTTTGTCCCACTTTACCCCCAAGATCTTAGGTAGACACAAACTAACATTTATGACTTTGTAGACTTTGTCAGCGGAAAGACTGCTTCTATTCCACTTTTGACTGAGGATAAAAAGTTGTTTTGGGGAGTGTTGCTTCTGGCTCAGCGAGCAGGCTGCCAGCCCCTTATACCAAGGGCGGCGGGTTCAAACCTGGCCCCGGCCAAACCGCAAGAAAAAAATAGCTGGGCGTTGTGGTGGGCGCCTTTAGTCCCAGCTACTTGGGAGGCTGAAGCAAGGGAATTGTCTAAGCCCAGGAGTTGGAGGTTGCTGTGAGCTGTGACTCCACTGAACTCTACTGGGTGAGACTCTGTCTCTAAAAAAAAAAGTTCTTTTTGGCAAGAGTTGTTCTGTTTATTTCTTCTCTTTTGCATATAAGGTCTGACAAGTTTTTAAACTCATCCCAGGAAAAGTGCTTTAAAGGGTAGACAGGTGCTGGCATCATTGCACAGCACTTCAAAGGTGACCATGGTGATATTCAGCAATTAGGTATGTAGTACTTTTTCTAGGGTCAGTTAGCAAACTAAATTGTCTTACCTCATATAATGGCAGTTCTGATGGCCATTCCAGAAAAAGAATTCCAACACTGCTTTGAAGGTGACCACAGTGGTAACAGCAACGAGGTAGAGTCAGCACACGTTTTCTAGGATGAGTTTATGAACTTAATAGTCTGATCTTGGTATTCAAGGCCTTCTCCCTTATTTCTGTGTGGCCTAACTATGCAAAAGAAAAAATTAAAACAAAAGAGAAAGTCTTAGACAGTTTATTCAACTTTAAATTGATTTTATGGAGAAAGTGTGATCCTCTAGTCAATCGTATTGTTCAAAACTGCACTCTGGGACTTCTGTTTGTATTAATTTCCTAACAGCTACATAAACTGGGTTGCTTATAACATCAGAAATATATATATATATATATTTTTTTTTTTGAGACAAACCATCACTTTGTCACCCTCAGTAGAGTGCTGTGGCATCACAGCTGACAGCAACCACAAACTCCTGGGCTTAAGCAATTCTCTTGCCTCAGCCTCCCAGATAGGTGGGACTACAGGTGCCTGCCACAATGCCCAGCTTGCTCTTGCTCAATCCATCCACCTCAGCCTCCCAAGTGCTGGGATTATAGGCATGAGCCAAGACACCCAGTGGATATATTCTCTTATAATTCCTTAGTCTAGACATACAAAATCAATGTGTTTTCAGGGCAATAATACTTCCTCCAAATGCTAGAGAAAGAGTATCCTTTGTTTCTTCCAGCTTCTGGGGCTCCCTTTAATTCCCTGGTTTGTGGCTGCTTAACCTAACTTCTCCCTCCTTCTTCACATGGCTACTTCTCCTTGTTTCTCTGTGTCTTCACGTGGCATTCTTTTTATATGGACAACAGTCATCTTGGAGTAGAGGTCCACCTGACTCCATTATAAGTTCATCTGAACTGCTTATATCAGCAATAGCCCTGCTTTCGCATAAGGTCACATTCTAAAGTACTCAAGATTAGGACTTCTTGGGGTGGCTCCTGTGGCTCAAAGGAGCAGGGTGCTGGCCCCATATGCCAGAGGTAGTGGGTTCAAACCCAGCCCTGGCCAAAAAATACT
>NW_003852459.1:1750310-1771262 GCF_000181295.1 Otolemur garnettii
AAAAAAAAAAAAAAAAAAAAAAAAAAAGATTAGGACTTCAATATACCTTTTATAGAGGATACAATTCAATGTATAATATCTAAAGAAAGCATCTGCTCTCACTGTTTTTTATGTGAATTTATATATTCAATGTTGACAGAGTACTTTTTTTCAAGGAAAGCTAAAGATTCAGCTTTGCATGTGAAATATTTTGATTTTTACTAATACATGTTGACTACCTATCAAAAACTTAAAATCATTGCCATAAGGCAATATTCTACTGGTCAACCAAAACAGAACTGCTGTCTAGGGTTGTGGGTTACAGATTTTCAACCTCTGCAATAATGCAATGTGTGATAAATCACTTCTCTACCACTCCCTAGGAGTCAAATGAGAATATTTTTAAAACATGAAAAGACCACGACGTAAGCCAAAAGGAATACAGAATAGACAAAATAAATGTCACAAGGTCCAAAACTAAAATGTGTCCCTTTACTCATAAAATAATTCCTTAGGCCACAGCTTAGAATTTATTCATCATTATCTTACACATATTTCTAAGAAATTGGCCAGGTTTTCCTGCTCAGAGTAGATTTAAATTAGGTTCCGTCTGTGAGAAATTTGAGGCTTGTTGCTAGAGGAAAGTGCATGGATAAAAATGAGAAGTGACAGCCCTGACAGAAAGAGACAGAAAAAAAAAAAAAAAAAAAGGTTTTCAAAAGCAGATTGAAGAATTCTAAAAATCATACCAATCTGGCATCATTTGGTGCACTTTGGAAACCTGGAGGGGTATCACGGTTATAACTTGCCGCAATAACTCATGCTCTACACATCTACCTGAAACATTAAAAAAAGGTTTAAAGCAATTTGTTGAAGTGTGCAGAACAAAAACATGGGGTATATTTAGAAGACTTATGATATTCAAGGGAATTATTCAGCCAGTATACACTAGAACAGTTGAAGTGGTGGCTGAAAATACAGAATGAAATGACCTTCACCTTGGTTATGGGCGCCTACTCTGTGCTCCAGGGCGCCTTCATCCCAGATTGCCCCACAGCTATAGCAATAAGGACTAGTATAATCAGAGGATAAAGTACTTTCTGTTCTAAGACTCTAGGGATTGCCTGATCTGGTCTCATGGTGTTGCCAGATATGTTGTGTATTTTTCCTAAGGGTGCAAATATTTACAAAAAAAAAATTCTTCATTTTAATCTGCTCTCTCTATATCTATGATTTAGGAAAGGAGTGTCAGGGATGAAGTCAGGCTATGAACAAATGCATGTTCTCTGAGCAGAGGGCAGACACTGAAGAAATGACTGGCTGCCTCACTTAACACTGCTAAGTATTCATAGTAAATCATGACCTGCCCTTGATCTGATTTCAAACTCATGAAAGCAAACCTTCAATTACAAATTGACTATGCTAGTATTTCACATACCAAAAGAATGAGTTGGTCAAATACTAAACTCCCAGATTACCTTGGAAATTATATTTTAGCTATAAATAGTAAATTAAGTTGGGTTTTGTATATCTTTTCCTATGAGCTTAGTTCACGCGGGCAAGTCCTGAGAATTTCTAAGTGTCATAAGAATTACAAGGATTTGTCATATCAGTTTTCCAAAGTTGCAGTAAATTCACCAAGTTAATAAGATCTCATGGGGACCTTAGAAGTCGGTGACCATGTCACCCCAGGACACGTCCCTCTGTGCCTAATTCTTTGTTCTTATTGGAAGTATCTATATGATGATTTTGAATAATGGTAAAGAACTTCTTCACATTAGTCTGTATTTAAGCAGGATCAAAACTAAATTTTATTTACAAATTTGTCATTAAGCAATGATTAACACATACCTTTTTTGCTCTGTATATATTTACCTTTTTAAAAATGATTTTTCTGAAATAATGTGAAATTTCCTAGAAAGTCAAACAAAAACCCCTAACTGTACAAAAATATTCTTCATATGCTATTGATGTGGATAAGAGAGATGAATATGATGTATACAGTATATATGTATTTGTGTTCATACATTTTATATTAATCTAAAAATATAATGACTACATTTACAGATTTGTTATGTATTTTGTCTATAAACCAGAAAAGTGTTTAATTCCTAGTTCTTTGGCTAATAGATAAACATATGAAGTTTCAATGTATAGAAGGGAGCATTGGATTGAAATCTGAATATCTGAGCTTTATTTTTCACTTTCTTGTAACTGAAGTGAACTGTGGGCAAGACACTAAGTCCCTCTGGAGCTCTGTCCTTTCATCTGTAAAGCAAATTCTTCCATTTGTAGACTATGGTCCACTTCGTCTCTAATAGTTCATGAATCCTGTGAGGCCACCGAGTCCATTTTTCTCATGTAACAGATAAAAAAAACTACAATATATAAGGATGAAATGACTTGCTTAGGGTCACAAAACTAATTAGTGTCCAAACTGGAACTAAAATCAGGTTTCTCAATTCCTAGTCCAGTCAGTCCACAGTTCCATGTAGCTGATACTGCCAGAAAGTGTGTGGATGGTCGCAATCCTTGGGACAATTATTTTCAACTGTTGACAGAAGAAAAAAAAAAAAGTCCAGTGATTCAGGAAAGAATGCAATATTCTTTCCTGAATGCATCACCACTTTAAGGAATATATTTTTAGAGTTAAGTCAAAGAACTAATTATACGTTATTGCACATTGTATAAGAGTATGATCCAAGTCAATTAGAACTGACGATAAAACAAATTTCAGCCAGGATCATCCCAATTGCTTTGATTTCTCCTTTAAAATTGTTGAAATGAAATCAAACTCCAATTCAAATGTTCTGAAAGTCTGTGCAGCTGATGCGCTTTCTCTACAGCAGTATTAGTCTCTGCTTAGATTTTAGCAAAGGAACATTTCTGTTTGCTTCTGTAATTTCTGTGAGGTGACTTAAATTCTAAATGACATTATTTTCCATGTAAGAGAATAAGATAATGCACTCAGAAAATATTTTTAAACACAGAAGTAGGACATCCTCCTAATTAGAAGAAAGGCATAATTTCTTTAAAAGTAATTAATAAAATAGTTTATATAAGATGTCCTGGTCCAAACTGATAAATAAAAAATACAAGAAAAGAAATTAGCTTCCTACTGCATCTCGTGGATTTGAAGTATAATTTTCAAATTCCACAGCACACTGGCTTGCCAATAGTCATTTTAAGAAAGAATCCCATCAGATTGCTTTGCCTTTATTTCTGATTTACTCAATAGTCTTTGTCTCCATCACTGTGAGCTTTCTCGGGTGCCTGAGCACAGTGGAAGGAAAGAAGGGGATTGAGCACTGAGTAATCCTTTAAACCTAATGTACAAACATTGTAAACTTGTTCCCTCATGTAACAATGACATATATGTGACTAAACGATATGAGTTTGTTTTTCTATCTAAAAATGTAAGCATTTTTTCATTATTTCAAAAATGGACTTCACTAGAATTTGGCTTAAAAATGTGACTTAAATGGTGAGTTCTGGTCTATACAAAATAAAAAAAGTAAAATAAAACAAATTTAGACAAACATGGTGGCACATGCCTGTAGGCCCAGATACTCAGTAGGCTGAGGTGGGAGGATACTTTGAACTCAGCAGTTTGAGACTGCAGTAAGTTATGATTGTACCACTATACTCTACCCAGCCTGGAGACAGAGGGAAACCCTATCTCTTAAACAAACAAACAAAAAGACTTGATTCTGGGGCCTTATTTTTAGATTGCTACAACATCACTTTTGTAAATAGCTGGGTATTCTAAGTGGTTGGAGAAAAAAGAATTCTCCTACTGTTTAATATTTTACTATGTATAGAGCCCAAACACTATACTGGGCTCTTCAGATATGCTATTTACTTTTACAACTAGCCTATAGAATTAGAATATTTTTATTATTATCTCTACTTTATAGATGAGTAAACCAGGGATCAAGTAATTTACCTTGCCTGAGTTTTCAGAAATGAGATTTAAAATTAGTTTATCTACTTAATGTTGTATATTCAATGCTCAGTAATAATAATTCCCCAATCAACTATCTAGTTAACAGTCACAAAAAATTATCTTAAATAGTTCTATTGCCAGTAGTTAAGTAGTACTCATATTTGATAGTTTATATAGATGAAGCCCATTAAAATCCTATAAGTCTAACGTTACCATTATCTCATGTTATATGACATGAAAACTTGCAGCAACAGGTAACAGGTGGTAGAAGTGAGACTGGAAGCCATGTGATGCCACTTTAGAATTATGCTGCTGAGTGTCTAGACCAGTGGTTCTCAACCTTCCTAATGCCTCGATCCTTTAATACAGTTCCTCATGTTGGGGCCACCACAACATGAGGAACTGTATTAAAGGGTTGTAGCATTAGGAAGGTTGAGAACCACTGATCTATAGTGGTATCATGTTATAGAAAACAACCTTAGTAAAAAGAGTATAGTTCAAACTAAAATGTTGGTGATAATTGTAAAATATTTCTTTGATGAGTTAAGGCATGCTTCCAGTAGTGCGTGAAGGCCGTCGTTTATAATATGGTCATGGATAAAACCATCATAGCAATCCTCCAGGTGGAGATGGAGGCCAACGAGTCAGTCAGGATCCATTACATGGTATTTTTCAAAGTATTAGTTTCCTTTATAACAAACTCTTATGGTGAGCTTACTTATTTTTTAATGTATTTATTTATTAAATCATAAACACATAGGTCATGTATACATTAATGCTTTGTTTAGTTCTCTTAGTCAACAAACAATGTAAAATTTATCTTCCTATTTAAGCTACGTATATAGTTTTTTTCATTCCAGATCAATTTGGGTTTGAACTTCTTATCTGTCCTATGGAATCTTCTCAGTGTTTGTGTGGGTGATTTGGAGTTTTGGAAGGAGGATAGGGTAGTGGAGGGAAAATGTGGTATAATCAGGGCATTTCGCATTTCATGAGTACCATTGTTTTATCATAGTTTCCTGTTTCCATGGATATGTTTTCTGTAATTTTTTCCCCCTTACATGCAGATGTGTAACCAGGGAGATCAGAAACCTTGACAACATCATCTTACTCAGAGAAAGAAAGTTGAATGTAGCAATCTTTTGGTCTCTAACATAAAGCAGTCCTATACTGTGGTATAAGCTGGGCCTTTCCTTGTACTATGTGTTGTTATTTGCGTGTTGTTGAAGAGCCATCTCAGAAGTACATCATGAAGTAGAGAAAGTTTTAATGTTATTTACAGAGGCCCTCCAAATTTCAAAGCACTGAGATCAATGAGAATTTGGGTGATTTATTCAATGGAGAAAGTACTAAGCCATCAGAGATAATTATTATTTGAAAAATCTTACCTAGAGTAAATACGATTTTGAGCTGTAAAAACAATTTTATGAGAACATTACCAATTTCACAAAAAGAGGAAAAATATCATTTTTTTGTAGGCTGTCACAATGTCCTCCTTTATAAAAATCACTTTTTTTTGTAACTGGAGGACAGTTACTGTGTGTAACTGTAAGAAAAACTGGATGCTGAAAGAAATTAAAGGCAAAATGTATGCACCTCTAATACAGAAAAATGTATTTTTCTCTCTTCTGTTTCTGAATCGTGAGCTGTGGCGAGAGGGTGGTTCTCACAGCATCTCAGAGGAGGTGAAGTCTGACTTCTCCTCTTTTTACATTGCCTTTCTTTGCCTTCTTTGTTCGTGTAGCTTACCACAGCTTTGGCCAAATAGCAAGATTCTTGATTTGAAGTGAGGAGGGTGGGTTTTGACGACCGATTATAAAATTCTGAGCACTGTCCGCTTGGATGGTGAGCCAGTCATGTTCAACAGGTGTGAGACTGGTGTACTCAACACCGCAGGCTTGTTCCTCACCCAGCTCTGTCCCTTCCAGGTTTTCCTCTTAACACGCAACTATCTGTTGTGTGCTGTGGACCTGATCACACATCTCCTGGAAGCATTCCTAAGTTTTGAACTTTGTCTCTATCCTGATAAAACCTCTATGACATCATGACAATTATCACAAACTCTGTCACTATAAGTCACCAATCTGTGCAAAATCAGATCATCTGTTACCTTTGGTTTTATTTTACCTGTAAATTGTCCCAGGCATCCTAGGTTTCCATTTGTTTTTCTATCACACCAAATTAAAAAAACAAAACAAAACAGATTTTGGTCCTTTCTCGCCTATAGACAATGTTTCTGCTAATTCCCAGATTATTATTATTGTCCTTATTTTTTGAGTTACTAATTTGCAGATGCTCTGTAGTCCCACCAAATGAACGTCAGTCTGAGGCCACCCACAGTCTGTGTTTCTAATGGGCTCACCAGTGAATGTCGGGAAGGATTCGTAACATTTCATACTTTAGAGCGGTGATTTTCCACAGGTGTGCCACAGCACACTGGTGTACAGTGAGAGGATCTTAGGTTTTCTGCAAAAATTTTTTAAAATCACTAATTAAATTATCTGTGAAAGAAGTTAAAAGCATAGTCAGTATATCCTTTCTTTTTTTGATCAACGTAATTTAACTGTGCTGTGGAAGTTTAACTATAGGTTCAAGTATGTCATTAGATTAAAAAGGTTGAAATTTTACTTTGAGGTAAAATTGACTTGAAATCTGACAGCCCCGTTTGCTGCTGAGCTGTGGGACCTTGGGCATGAAACTTACCTTCTCTGAGCTTCAATTATTACTTGATATCCTAAAAGGGGAATAATAACATTCCCTTCATGGTTTTGAGAGAATTAAGAAAAACAAACAAAAGTAAGTAAGATGCCTTGCTAAGGTCTTATATACAATGGGTAATAAAAGGCTGACATACAAGGACCAGCAAGGGCCAGAGGGATTTCTGAACACAGTCCTGTGGCTCTACTCTGAAGTTGCTCTCAAAAAATCTCAGCATAATTCATATCATGTACCTCCGATAGGACGGGCCATTGCACAGCTATAGAATAGAAGTGGGTGCTGGAATTATAATCATTTCACAGCAGAGAAACTGAGGTACAAAGAGAACAAATAACTTCCCCACATCAGACTGCTAGTAAATGACACAGCACACAGACGTCTCTAAATTGAGTGGCTCCTCTTAACAGTTTTAGTGTTGATTATTGTTGGCATTACTCAGACAGGAGAGGAAGCTTATGGTGAAGGATTTTGATCACAAAAGGCCTTAGAGCTCACTTCAGATCATGCTACAATCTAAAAAAATAAAATAAAATCCTAAACTGTTGTGTGAATTTTTTAAAAAACACACGTAAATTTGGGTGTGTTAATTTTGTAAATTTAATGCATTTTTTTTTTTGCATTGTAGTCACATTTAGAGATAGTGCAATATCTTTTTTTTTGTTTAAGATTGTTGCTTCAGTGAGGATAAAAAAATACTTTCCTCAACTATAAAACATTAGGGTTGATCTAAACTACTTGTTTCCTAAAGAACGGAGGTATGAATTGACAGTGCAGGGGCAGGGACGGGAGGAGGCAGGGAGGCAGGGCAGGTGACTGGCATTGTTTGTATTTCTAGGTCAGACCCTCTGACAGTGGCATCCAGACACGCTCACTCACACCTACACCAACTGACAAGCACTAATGTGGGCCAATGGACTGAGCTGACCTTCTCAAGGTGTAGGGATTCCAGGAAACAGGCCTTTAGGGTGTATCTGAGGAGCTCTGGACACATAGCCAAGAGTATCTAGAAAAAGCCAAAGATCCATGGGGAAACAGAATCCTATCTACTTCTGATTCAGTCCCCTGAGACAGCAAACTCAGGATTGATAGATGTTCTAGAGTGGACCAGACTAAGTCCTTGCAAGCTATTTGTACTTTTGTTAGTCTACGACTAAGTCCTTGGCTAAGTCCTTGCAAGCTATTTGTACTTTTGTTAGTCACTTTAATCTGTCTGCACATACCTCCCCACACCCAATTAATTGGCACATGAGGATAATAATGCAAACTTCATTAAGTTAGTGAGATTTAAAAACATATTTTATATGTCCCCTCAGTATATGGTGGCTGTCTTTACTGTGATTGATATGGTATATAGAGAGACTTGACAAATCGGGCTCTGAACTTTCCCCACTCATTCAATTAAACCAAAAAATACTGTTCTTGGAAGAAGCTGACTATACTTATCAATGAACTCAGTGAAGACATTTTTGAGCACATGAAAAAATATGTGAGTAACATGATTCCCAGGAGCTTTTCTTAAAAGTGGCATGGCAGGGTAGGAGAAAATAAACTTTTTTTTTTTTTTTTCATGTTGCAAACTCAGTAGAACAGTTTTGGAGATAGAGTCAGAGGTCTTCTTGAAACTCTATTGGTCAAACAAAATAACTTGCATTATAGCACTAGGAATAATTATTAATATCCAGCCCTTTCAAGGAATGTTATTGGATCTCTTTTGCCCTTTCTACTACACACACATATGCATTGAGATTCTCAGTGGAAGCAAACATCACATCCCTCTCCCCCAATGGGAAGTAACTTAATGTTACCAAATCTCTTTTATTTCTTCTGCAAAGGAACATAGAGATGATTACCTATTTATTAAGACAGAATTATAAGCATTTTTATTCTTACTGAATAATTTATTTTCACATGTGTATTTTTTAAACTATTAAATATTTGATTTGATATCACTTATACTCATTATTTTTAAAATTAAGTAACATTTCAAATTTATCTTTGCAGATATCTTCAATTTAAAGCAAAAATGTTCCCTTACCATCTAAGGAAGTGATATAATTTTTCTTTGTAAGTAAAATAAAGATATTAAGAATGAAGATGATACATAGAAGTGGCTAAGTACATTAGCTTATCATGAAGATGTGTAGGAAAGGCAGGCCTTGGCAATCTCGAAGGTCTCTAACTTA
Source organism: Otolemur garnettii (assembly GCF_000181295.1). Taxonomy (NCBI): domain Eukaryota; kingdom Metazoa; phylum Chordata; class Mammalia; order Primates; family Galagidae; genus Otolemur; species Otolemur garnettii. The sequence continues at coordinate 1,759,137 of NW_003852459.1, forward strand.
TCATGAACATGTGTAGGAAGGGCAGGCCTTGGCAATCTCGAAGGTCTCTAACTTATCATGAACATGTGTAGGAAGGGCAGGCCTTGGCAATCTTGAGGGTCTTTTCCATTCTGATAGCCTGAGGATTTTAAAATATGGGCATAAGTCATGGCACAAGAGAATATACTTTTCACACCTGAACCCCTGATAGTAAAACATAATACTTTTTCTCACCTATTTTCTCTTACAATGAGAATAAAACTAAATTAAAGTAGTGGTGCTCAAAGGATAAGTTCAGAAGCAACATCAGCATCACCTGAGAACTTGAAGGTTCTCAGCCTCTCGTTGGCCTGCTGGATCAGAAACTGGGGACGAGGTCCAGCCACCTCTGTTCTCACAGCCCTTTTCTCATGCCTACTGAAGTTTGAAACCCCTGAATTAGGGAAGCACATATGTAACATTACTGACCACAAATTCTAACAGAAAATTAGTCTTATACTCTTAACTCTAGTGAAAGTAATCTTAAAAATGGTCTTGGCTTAATGAATGACAATATAAAGTTTTGAAAAAGGGAAAGAAGAAATTTTGCTTAGAAATGTGTTCCTGTACTGGAAAAGGAAATCTTGTCAGCAAAAACGTAAATATACCAAACATATCCAAAGGCTTTGCTACCTTTTTTGTTGGAGGGAGATAGCAATATGTAAAACCAACACAAAGATATGTAAATCTACTTCTTTCAGGTGAACATTATAAACCAAGCGGGTAGTGTTACACCAAAGTCTGGCTCTCTTCTCTGGAAGTCTCCTCACACACTCTTGCTGAGAAGGCAGGTAGCCAACTCAGAACCCTTAATAATTGGACCAGGCATGAACACCTAAGCCAAGATTCCCAATTAGATTTGGCAGAGACTTTAGAAGTGTCACCCAGATGCTAAAAGTCTATTTGTAGAGGAAAAAAGAGGCATGAGAGTTGAGACTGAGATGGCCATGTGTACCTGAAGCGGAAAATGAAGAAGGGCTTTAGAGAAAAAAGAAGAAGAAATGCAGTTAAGTGCCCCGTCCATCTGGCTGTGGAGTGGTATGGGATGTGGAGGAGGATCAGAAGAGAGAATGGACGGCAGAGATTGCCTAAGTCCCTAATGTCTTCTAATTCTAATTGCATCTTCTTTCCTTAGACTTCCTGTGATAACCCAATATCTGTCCAGTAAATTTCCAGGGATTTTTTCCTGTTGTTGTTTCTTTGGATGGGTGAGTCTAAAAGTGTTTCTTCTCCTTGAAATATGGTTCCTAAGTTTCCTCCTTACCAATAAATAGTAATTAAAATATGAACATAATTTGTATTATTTAGTGGCTGAGAGCAGTGTCTTGGATTTGGCATTTGGACACCAAATCTCTTCCCCGGAAGAGACTCTTACAATATGAAGAACAGAAAATACTGCTCTGTGTAGCAATTAATTTGATTTCCTTTTATTAACTGAAGAGAAAGGAACATAAGAATTTAAAGTTATAGACCAACCAATGAAAACTGAGATGCAAATTACCCAAAGTCAAAAAGCCCCATCAATCTTCAAAGGATGCAGGCAACACAGCAGACTGCTAAGGGCAGACGCCAGAGCAGGCACCTGGAAACAGAGGACCGGAGTCCAGGGGAGCCTCCCAAACACAAGTGCCAAAGGAAAGATTAAGGATGAAAGTGGCGGAAGTACAAAGCAGGAGCTGGGCCAAACAATGTTAAAACATAAAACATGTTCTTGAGAGAGCCTGACTCCGGATAAAAAGGCAGGCGGAATGTGACACAGGGCTCCAGCTGAGGGCCTTTCTACCTTAAGTGAGCAATCACACATCTGGCCCTGAAGTTGCCCGTGATAGTTGTTGGAATGAAAAATTGAAAAAGGTATTTGGGAACAGAAAGAAGAAATTTTTTAACTCCCAACTCGCTCCTAAATGTATATCTCATACTACTGCTCATTAGCAGAATGTGGGTAAGTGACAAGACTTAACAGGGAAGGACATGAAAGCATTGTGAACCCACGACCCACACGTCTACAGGTGGATTCGTCCCATTAAAGGGAAGAAAGGGCAAGGTAAAACCAGTGAATTCATTTGGTTGATTTGGAGGATTTTTTAAAAAATCCCTTAGAGTTTGCCTCTCTCTGTATAGAGTTAATTCGCTTCCGGTTTCCCTTCTTTGCATTATATACATTCAAGAGAATGAATAAAACCTACATTCTCAGGTTTAAGTGAGAGCAGTGATTAAGTGTTACGTATTCGTGAAGTGTCTCCATTATTGTATCTCAACACACAACTCTCAGGATTAATTACCATTATAAATTAGTCAAATTATAAATAATCTCAGCATTCAGTTGACTCTAGAAAACGTAGCAACCTATGTTTAAAACCAAAAGGTCATGGCCGCATCATTTCCTCTGTAAGACTAAAAGATTGTTTATATCTAAAAATAGAAGGAAAATGAAAATTCTTTAATTATTTTTAGGTCAAATAATATATGTTCTATGATAGAGTTCCTGGAAGGCACACCTTAAAAACTCCTTTTCTCCTCAGATGTTCCTTCTCTCAACCAACAGCTAGACTTCCTCCTAAGGCTGTTCCTAGGGTATTGTGGCTTGGAGATTATTCTCTGGGTCCTGAGATTTAGTTGACTCCTTCTTTCCAGATCTGTCAGTGATTTGTAGAGGCAACTAGCGGAAATGAGGATACTCAGATTCCAGTATGTATACCTGATATATCCTGAGCTCTCTCCAATCCTAAGAGCCCTACAAAATACAATCATCTACTTAGCAGGGCCATTTCTCTGTCAATTCTCATGCAGAACTGTTAGCTCTTTTTTTCCTTCACTGCCCTCAATGATTATTTTAAATTCAGTTCAAACAAAATGTGGGCAAGAGCATTAGACTAGCTGCTCAGCCACTGAATCCTCTTAGAGAAATTCAGCTCTGTGTGTTGATAGAAGGGGTAAAATACATTCAGAAATCAGTATAAAATACAATGTAACCCAAAGAAAAGTACAATCTTATTGATAAACCAACCGGAAATTTTGGCTTTGCCAACAACATGGCAATTTCTATTCAGAAATTTTGACATCATAACAATTATCACTTTACTATTTCTCTTTCTAAATAGGCAATTTCATACATAGTATGATTATGTGGACTCTGATATCTTCAATTTTTATACTTTTTGCTTGAACTAAAAGCTATAAGATTTTATTATCTTGATACATTAACTCTTAACTTTGTAAATTATAACCAAGAGGAGCCATACATAACATCCTATGGATTTTTCATTCTCATTTTGTTGGAATCCTTAGAGTTAGAGGTTTAGGGAGATGTATTGAACCATTGCTATAACATGAACAATATATTTTGAATTACAAAGAAAATAAATCAGAATGGTAAAAGGCAAAAAATATTATTTCTTCCTCAGTCTAAAGCAAAATAGAAATATTCCCATTTTATAATTACAGTGGCAATATTTAATACTGGGGACAAACACATCTAGGAGTAGTCATGCTAGAATCCAGCTAATATTAGCCATGTCTAAACACTATCATACTAAACCTTTCTTTAGTTGTTTGTTTATTATACTTTCAGCTTTTTATTGTGAATTATATACTTTTCATAAATTTTTGAGCAAATTTTAAATGTGCATGAGAGTTGCATAGTGTAAAAAGAATTTCCTGTGCCCTTCGTACAGCTCCCACCTTTTGCTCACATTTTAAAATCTGTAAGACATGTAATGAAACTACCAAGTGAATCTTGGTACAATATTCTAAACTATAAGTCCAGAACTGACTCAGATTTCACCAGTTTCTTTAAGAATGCCCCCCGCCCCTGCAGCGTAGTTCTGAACCCAATATTTCATTTAGTTTTCATGTCTCCTTGTTTTCTTTCAATCTGTAACAAGGGGAGTTTCTTCTAGTATTTCATGATCTAGATACTTTTGAAGAATACTGGTTAACTATTTTGTAGAATGTGCTTTAATTTGAGTTTCATTAATGTTTTCTTGTTCTTAATTTTAGGTTACAGATTACTGGAAGGGATGCCACAGAAACAATGTACCATTCTCAGGGCATTGTACTAAGTGCTATGTGATGTTTACATGTGCTAATGGTGATGTTAATCTTGATCTTGTCTTTTAGAACCCTCTACCATAGAATTTCTACTTTTCTCTTTGTAATTACAAAATGCTTTCAGAGAAATACTTTGAGACTACACAAATATCTTGTTTCTGCTTAAAGTTTCACCCACTCCTTTTACTATCCTTTGGAGAAATTTGCTTGATGTAAACGTTATTGTGGTAACTGGTGCTGATTTAATATTTCCCTCATTTCTTCTGCATGTATGAATTGATTTTTTCCAGCAAAGTGCTATTGCTATTTTTTTCTTTCTTCATTTATTTTATTAATTTATTATGAATATTAACTTTACTTATTGATTTATAATCAATGTTATTATTATTTTATTGTCCTAGTTGCTTCAACTTTAACCATTGGAAACTATTTCAGGTTAGCTCCTGTGCCCTTTTGCTATGTTGCCATTATTCGTTTTGTTTAGTTTCTTTTCGATTTCTTTGCTTTCTGGCACTGCAAGATGCTACAGGATTTTCTTCTATTTTTCCTGCCACAGACATGGAATAAACTAGTTCTCCAAGGAATCTTGACTCTTTTTTTTTTTTTTTTGAAAATGGTAATCAATAGCTGGGTGTTGATGTGTTCATTATAAAGTTTTCATTATAAAGTTTCAATGAAAATTAGTTTTTTTAAAAATCATTCTTAAAAGATCTCAACAAAAGTTATAGACTATTGAGAGATTGTAATACAGCACTTTTTAATTGAGTGTTGATGAATGCTGTGCTTGGCCCAACATACTAACAACTTGTCCTCCTCCAGAGATTCACAAAATAAATTACTGAAAAATTGTGCCAAGGCTTCACTATTATAAACAAATTTGTTTGCCTTTGTTAACCTAATGGCTTTCAAAGTTATTTGTCTTCAAAATACTCTTTCATTTTTTTCATAGTCCATTTATGAACATCCAGCTGAAAGATCAGGGTCAGTTGAATACCAGATCAGGAAATATTGTTCTAACTAAAATTGCCTCTCCCAAGTGTTATTATTAGTTAAGGAATCACAAGATATCAGTTACCTTGCTTTTAGCTGTTCATATCAATAACCTAGGACAGTCATTTAGGGACCTTCACTGACACCACTGAAAACTGACAGTGGAATCTGGAGTCTCTGCACCATCTTTTGGCTTTTGAACACATTCCTCTGAATGCATAGTATAAGATACTTCCTCCCTCTTTCCTTCCTTCTTTCTTTTCCTCCCTTCCTTCCTTCTCTCCCTCTTTCCCTCCTTCTTTCCTTGCTTTATCATTCTTCCTTTCTTTTTCTAGCTTAGAGGAAATACACTGACAGCTTCTAAAGCCAATCCATTTTGAAAATGTAAGAATGCACCTTGCACATTCGAATGTGTCCTCCTGATGATGTTGTATTTCTGGAGTATTATTTCCTATTCTCTTCATTTCACTCTGTGAGTAGAAGAGTTTTGCAGAACTCTGGTCCTTTATGCTTTAACCATGCATGCCTGAGTACTGTCCCTTCATGCTTCTCCTGTCTGTGTCAAATTAGACCCTTGACTTTGTATCTAAGAAGGTGTAGTTACTTATTCAGGAATCAGTGCTTCCCATATTTATTTATTAGATAAATGAAATCTATTGAAGAATAATGATGTGGGATGTAATATTTTATAGTAACAAATTCAAATCACTGTTAAGGGTGGATCATGTCAAAGCACTGTTAGCAAAATTCTATAATCAAAACAGCAAAACAGCAACAATAAAGCTAACTTTCAAAAAGGACCCATCTGGTGTTTGATAGATCAGAAGGATGACTATTGTTAACATTAATCAATTATGCATTTCAAAATAGCTAAAATAATTTAAATGTTCTTAGCATAAATAAAAGATAAATATTTAAGGGGATGGCTATCCCAATTACCCAGATGTGATTAGGTGAAATTGTCACATTACCACTTGTACCTCCTAAATATGTAAATATAATATACATCAATAAAATAAATTTAAGAAACCAAAAAAAGGTAAAGAAGGACAAGGTAAAAACTGAAAAACATATATATGTGTGTACATGTATATATATGCATATATATACACACATATGCATATGTATACATATAAACATAGATATACACGTGTGTCCATAAATATGCATATATATACACATGTATGTGTGTACATGTATATATATGCATGTGTGTGTACATGTATATATATGCACAGGCACACATAGAGATGTGTCTATATGTGCACATCCATATATATACATGCACACACATTCTTTTATGATACTAGATGTACAGCTCTTATGCCACATTCATTTTTGCAACCAATAGTTTCTGAGCATTTACTACACTTTACAATATACTTGGTAAAGGACATACCAGCTTGAATGTAATATAGCTCAAGCCCTCAAAGGTTATAGTCAATTGGTGAGACACACAATATAAATCTAATTTTGATCTAGTTAAATATAATAATAATGTTATAAGATTTTTGTGGAACACAGAAAACAATCATCTAATATATAATTAATTATTCAATGTGTTAGCTCTAACTGTCATAAGAACATATCATAAGCTTGGTGGCTTAAGCAGTAGAAAGTTATTCCTTATGGTTTAGAAGCCTGGAAGTCTCACATCCAGGCCCTGTAGGTTTGGTTTGCCATGACAAAGCTGTTCATGACTGGCAGATAGCCACCTTCTTCTTGTGTGTTCCCATGACCTGTTTCTTTTCTGTGTGTGTGGGGGGTGTATACATCCACAGAAAGAGACATTAACGGTCTCTCTTACAAAGGCACTAATGTTGACAGACTAGGGCCACATCTTTACGACTTCATTAAGCCTTAATTCCTCTTTACAGCTCCTGTTTCCACATATACTTACATTAGAAGTTAGAGATTCAACATATGCATGGGGGGTGGGGGCAGAAAGTTTCGTTCTGTAAAGCTCAGAGTTCCCAAATATGTCAATTCTTCTCTTTTTTCCAAATATGCCAAATATTTTCAGAAAATAAATTAAATGATGATAATATGTATCATTAAACATAAAAGCCAAAATATTATTCATACGAATGCAAGATTTAATTCTTCTAGCTATTTTAGTTTGTAAAAGCATTTTTCCTTTAGTTTGTTCTACCAACAATTTGTAGGAAATGGAGCCAATATTATTTATGTTTAAATTTTAAGATAAAAGGTATAGGAATATTGTAATTTGTCCAAAATTGTACTGAGAATTCACAGTAAAACTTATTTTAGATAAATTACAATATAAGTCTTCTGGTTCTGTCTTGTGATATTTCTGCATAAACAATAAAACTAAGCTATGGAAAATACATATGGAAACAAAAGATCTATACATATTTTTAGAAAAGAACAAAACTGGGTTAAAATTGTCATACTTAATGCATGTTTGACTTCTGCAATTATAAGAAGTGATCAAACATGACCTGTATTCATCTTTCTTTATCAGTTTTTGTTATTATAATATTAACACAGTTTTCCTTTCTTAAAATGTGTATACATTTTTTGATATACTCTGTATTTAAAATAAATGATAACACAAAAAGTATTTGTATTTTCCTTTGTGAGTCAATGGATTTTCTCAAAAACTAATTGTTTACTTTTGGGTTTCCAATCTGGTATGGAAAGAGCTTAGAAATTGTTGCTTTATCCCATCAACAACTAAAAGCTAAAAAAGGAGGAAAATCAACGGCTCTTCTTAGCTTCACTAGAGAATGTCATCAGAGAGAAGAGAAATGATACATCAGAATGTTGGCTCTATATAAAGAAAAAAGGGCATCATAGAATGCATGAGCAAAGGTAAAATAAAAATATATTCTTAATTGACAACAGCATTTTGTTCTAGGTAATAACAATGTGTTTGATTATGTATGCTTATATATATATTTATATGCTTTTGTATAAATAGAATGAATGACAGCAATGACATAGTGAACAGGAAGGAAGAATTAGAAATGGTTTATTATCATAAGGCATTTATGCTACTCATGAAATAGTACAGTGTCATTTGAAAGTGGACTTTTGTTAGTTGTAAGTGTATAATCCAAATTTTAGGATTAAAGTATCCATTTAAAAAAGTATAATTAATGTGTTAAAAAAGAAAGAAAATTAAATAGTATAAAATACTCAGTTAAAACCTCAAAAGGCAAAAAGAGCAGAAGACAAAAAATAAGAACAAAGAACGGGGCAACAAATAAAAAAAAGGTAGAAAATATGATAGCTATTAATTTAGTTATTCAATATTACTTTAAATGTTAATGGTCTAAACAAACCAATGAAAAGAATTGTCAAATTGAATAAAAATATTTCAAATACATATTGTCTATAAGAAGATCAATTTTAATAGAATAACGCATATAAATTAAAAGTGATAATGAAAGCTATGTCATGCTAACACTAATCAAAATAAAGTGAGAGTAATTATATGAATCTCAAATGAAGTAGACTTCAGAGCAAAGAAGGTTATCAATGACAAAGAGGGACATTACAAGTAATGGAAGGTCACATGCAAAGAAGACACAACAATCCTTAATGTGCATGTGCTTAACAATAGAGTGCCAAAATACATGAGGAAAAACTGATAGAATCACAAGGAGAAATAGATGATTCCATTATAATAGTTGGAGATTTTAACACTTTTCTATCAGAAATGGGCAGATCCAGCAGGCAGAAAATCAATAAGGACATAGTTGATCTCAACAGCACCATCCATCAGCTAGATAGAATTGACATCTATAGAGACTCGGTCTAATAACAGTAGATTACTCATTCTGTTCAACCCCACATGGAACATTCACCTATCTTCTAGGCCACATTTCAGACTATAAAACACATCTTCACAAGTTTAAAAGAATAAAAATCATATAATGACTGCTCTCATGGAATTAAACTAGAAATCAATCATAGAAAAAAAAATCCCAAAATATGTGAAGATTAAACAATATACTTCTAAACAATTCATAGGTCAAAGTAAAAACAAACAAAAAAATCTTAAGTGTAATTGTTAAAGATATTTTGAATAAATGACAATGAAAATACAACTTTTTGAAAGTCTATGGGATGCAGCAAAAATAATCTTTTTTCTCTTGTTGAGACACGGTCTCACTCTGTCACCTTGGGTAGAGTGCAGTGAAGTCATAGCTCACAGCACACTCAAACTCTTGGGTTTAATCCTCTTACCTCAGCATCCCAAGTAGCTGGGCATTCTTGAGAAGACAATTTATAGCAATGTGTGCTTATATTATAAAAGAAGGAAGATCTAAAATCAATAATCTAAGCTTCCGCTTAGGACATCAGAAAAAGAAGAGCAAATTAAATCTCAAGCAAGAAGAAGAAGGATAATAATAAAAATGAGAGGAACAAATTAATGAAATTGAAAACAAAAAATTTATAGGTTAAACAATGGAATTGAAAAGTGGATCTTTGAAAAGATGAATAAAGTTGATAAGCCTTGAGCAGATCTAACCAAGAAAAAATGGAGAGGACACAATTATAACAATTAGGAATTAGGGAGGGAATATTACTATAGATTTATTAGATATTAAAAGGATAAAAAAAGAATATTATGCACAACATAACACCTATAAATTTGACAATTTAGATGAAATGGAACAGTATCTTGAAAAACACAATCTGTCAAAACTCATCCAAGGCAAAGTAGAATATCCAGTTACTTCTATCTAGTAAGAAATCGATTCAATAGCTAACTTCCCAAAACAGAAAACACCAGGCCCAGATAAGTTCATTGATGAATTGTACCAAGTATTTAAAGAAGAAAGAATTCTCTACAATCTCTTCCAAAAGACAGAAGCAGAGGGAACACTCCCTAACTCATTTTGTCAAGCTGGTATTATCTTGTTATCAGAATCAGACAGATACAGACCAATATCATTTATAAACATTAATGCAAAAATCCTCACAAAATATTAGCAAATCAAATTGAAAAATGTTATAAAAACATTATACACTCTTTTCTCATAGTCCACTGTGTATGTTACCTTATAGTCATTCATCTCTTTATGTATTATCTTTGTACCACTAATATTTCTAACTCCACCCCAGACTTTTATTATCTACAGAACCCAGGCTCAACTACCTCTTTGATTTCTACACTTCACTATCCCAGAGGTTTTCTAAACTTAGCACCCTGAACTGAACTCATCACTTCCCCTCTCTTTTCTCAAGCAGATCCTTCTCTCACTAAGCAACAACTTCATCCAAATGGTACTTTAATCATAACAATGACTGAAATTTTTGGTCATGTAATATGCATCAGATGCCTTTTTAAGTGCTTGATGGCCTCAATCTTTAGAACCCAAATGAACACAATCCTGCAGCCTGTTTTAAATAGCAGTGGGAGCCAAGATGCTTTGTCGTGCCTCATATGTAGTATTTCCAAGCACAAACTCCCTGTGACATATTTCTGAAAATTTAAATGTGTTTTCAAACCCCAAATCCCAAAGAAAACCAGTCAAATAATAAGAACAACTGTAAAACTCTTCTATTTTCTTGTTAGAATCAAAATAACATTGGTCCAAAGAAACACACTGATGTCACATTGAAAGCAAGAGCTTCATGCAATGACACTCAGAATTGAAGAATAAAACTGGACATTTCTCGGAAGATGAACTGGTCATGAATTAATCGCACAATCTTGCTCATAGTTGTTGCTGCGTTATATGTGTTTTCATTGCCCTCACTGCTGCTCGTGGTGAGTCTTTCTCATAAATAAAATAAATATTAATAAGGCTACACAGGCATTGTACATTTCATACAAATCCTATAAGTGGCATTCTAGAAAATAACAAGTTTTAGAAGCAAAGTAAGTTTTTAAATTGGCAATTTTTAAATGTGATTGTGTAGTTTCATTAGCCTTGCTAAGAGAACTGAATGTTAGGTTGTTTTTAATATATCCAATAGTGTTCACTAGTGATTTTCTATGTTTAAATGCTTACTTTAGTCCACAATTATTTGAAAATAACAAGAGATGAAAAGAGAGGCAGATGTGTATATTGTTGGAGAATACTCTAACATAAATTCAAAACAAATCCCAAATCCTAATTAAAAGAAACAATATTGATTTCCACAGCCAACTAAAGTCAGGGCAAGCACACAAATTGTTTTTATAATTAAAAAATAAAAGTATATGTTGTAAGAAGCAACATATATACTGAGGACCTAACTTAAAGACAACAATGCTTGTCTGTTCTAAAATTTAAAGAATAACATGTAAATTTTAAATATTTGTTATATCCCTTTTAACCTCTAAAATTATTATAACCTGGTATGTATTTTGTTCAATAGCCTCCTTTTACGAACTATCTATGCCACATAGAGACCAATTTGAATATTAGTAAAACATATACTCTTGTCCTATACTGTATTGCCTCATTTTAATCATAATGCAGTTTGTCATTTTTCTTTAAAAAACATAAAAATCTTAGTATAGCCTTATCACAGAAAACAAATCCAGTTTGTTATGATGATAAGTCATGAATTATATAAGAACATGTAAATACATCGGAATGACTATGTTTTCAAGAATTCTCAAGAATTCCCAAGTATTCTGATGAATTCCAGTTTCTCATTCTCAAATTGTGAATAGTGATATCCTACAGGATTTTGGAAATCATCCCTAGTTCCATATTTAAAAGTTCTTCCATGGACAAACTTTCAATGCACATATTAAAACAATACTGAGAAAACAACAACCCTAAAAATCAGCTCCCGGAAGATAAGACTGAATCAAATATAATAATTAACACTTCAATAGTCATCTCTTGTTCATCAAGGTAAGCCCTGACCTTACTACCCATCAATCCAAAGCTATTATGTCATAAACTCTGCTGAGTCCTAACCAGTGTCTCAGCTTGCAAGATCCCCCTTAGAATCACTCAACTCAGGTTCTAAAATTATATAAATATCATCTTCAGGCTCAGAGCCTATAGCTCAACCGGCTAAGGTGCCAGCCACGTACACCTAAGGTGGCGGGTTCGAATCCCCAGCCTGGACCCGCCAAACAACAATGACGGC
>NW_003852459.1:1771437-1772559 GCF_000181295.1 Otolemur garnettii
CTAAGGCTCTGTCTAGACAATGTTCTGCCTGCTGGGGTTAAGTTGACTAAACTAAGCTTTACTTTATCAACATTTTTTTTTCTGGTGGTCTTTGGAGAGTACAAGTTGACTGCTATAATATACAGTATTTGTATAGGCATTAGCAAAGAACTAGTGCAGTACTTATTTGATCGATGACTAAGTTGAGGGATAGGGAGATTAAGTAACTTTCCTCATGTCTCACAAGATAAGTGGAAGGGCCAAACTTTCGTAGAGTTTTCCTCTTCCTATCAGTCTACAACTAATTCTCCGGGACATGTTGATCTTTTTCTCAAACCATCGCTCAATGTTGCTCATTTTCGGCAACCCTCTCCCTTCGCTGCACATTATCATCTTTCACTGGAATTAAGGTAATGGTCTACGAACTAATCTTAACTTCTAATCTCTCCTCTCTTGAAATAATTCTCTAGATAGCTAGACAGATGTCTGGATACTCTTTAAATTTGTAAATTAGATGCTGGCTTCCTCTACTTCAAACTATTTCGTGGTATCCTACTGAATGTACAATTAAAAATAAAACAAAAACAAACAAAAAATCCCCCTGCAACCTAAAATCTAAATCTTTAGCAAGAGCTCCAAGTCCCGCATTAGCTGATATCCGCTACTTTTCCAGGCTTATCCTGAACTAGCACTTCATCTTTTCTGTGCTTTCAAAATAGTGACTTTCTTTCATCCCCTCAAATATACGGTTATTCTTTCTTATCCCAGGGGTCTGTACAGGATGGTTCATCTGCCTGGAGTCCTTTCCTTCCCAGTTCTTCTTAAATAATTCACATCTCCTCCTTTAGGTTTTTGCTTTAAAAATTCCTTAGAGTTTATTCACAATTCCTGAATAATTGAAATCAGAAACCCTTCTTGTGTTCTCTTGGAAATCTTTTCTTTTGCTTGATAATACAAATTACAATTTGTCATTATACCTTTACTTTAGTGACTGTTAGATAAATATTTTCCTCCATAATTCTATCAGCTCCACTAAGTCTGGTGCTAGTGGAGTTTTTGTTCATTATTGCATTTTCTTTTTTTTTTTTTTTTTTTTGAGATGGAGCCTCAAGCTATCCCCCTGGGTAGAGTACCATGGCATCA
>NW_003852459.1:1772766-1797023 GCF_000181295.1 Otolemur garnettii
GGCGCCGAGCCATTATTGCATTTTCAATATGAACCTGATACTGCTACCTAGAAGAAATGTACTTACTAGTAGGTGAACTTATGAATGAAGGAAGGAAGGAAGGAATGATAGCAAACAAGAAAAAAATTCCAAAAGCTACTAATGTGCTAACTAAATTTATCTCAGGTGAACATTAGGGCTGTAACTACTAATTGCAAATACCAGTGCTTCTAAGTCAGAGGTACTCAGTCTTGGCTGGGCTTGATAATTAAATGTGAGCTTGAAAAACAAAAATTCTAGTTTCTCAGGTACTACACAAAAAGATTAATTATTGAGGAAAGGCTCAAGTATCAAGATTTTAAAAACTTCTGTGTTGATTCTCATGTGGCTCATGATACAGGATTCCATGACTCGGGGCTACACAGGGAGTCCCCCATTCTCTGTGCCCAGAGCTCAGAAGTCAGACCCCCATCTCCAGGCACAAGAAGACTGCCTTCCTGTGATGTTTTTTTTGAGTGGCTCCACCTTGGGTAAGACCACACACCCTAATCCCTTCTGGGGAACAAAGACTGTAAAGGACATGATAACTACATTCATTCATTTGTTAATGCACCCATTTCCACCTACCAAGTGCCAGCCAGATGTACTCCTCTAGACCCAGTTCCCCTAGACAAAGAGTTCACGTGGAGACTCCCGGAGAGTTCTTCAGTTCTTTTCCCTTTCCAGAAGCTCTGGTGCTTTTTACTGTTTCTATATTCCTTTCTAACTTCTAATAAAAGTCCTAATTTACCACTGATCTGTGGTCTGTGGGTTCATTCTTCGAATTCCTGAGACTAAGGACCTACTGAAGAGAGAATTCTGGTATCACTAAGACTGAGAATCTTATCAGTGGACTTGGAGAACTAGATATTCCCCAGCATCATGAACACTGGGTATTAAAATCACAATTTGGACCTTAGTAGGTCTTGGGACAAATCAAGAGAACATTTAAAACACAAAGATGAATTATACATAACTCAGAATTTACTTGAAGTCTCTCCTTCTCAAACCCTGGCTACAAATTTGACTCAGAGTCCCAGTTTCATGACTTGTTAAATGCAAACCCTAACTGCGATTTTTGTGTATCTCCAACCTTCCTTTTTGTATCATCTTCCTAGCTTTTGTTCTTACCTATTGTGTAAATTCTGTTCCATAAGATGTAGTATTAACATCTTGTTTTCAACAAATGACTTAAAAAAAAAAAAAAAAAAAAAACTCCCCCAAGCCATGCATTTCACAAGTTTAATTTATCTAATGATTTTAAATGTCACAGAAACCATGAAATTTTGCACTTCTAATATTCCCTGCCCTCAACCCTCCTCCCTTCCTTACTTCCTTACATTTGATAATTCTAAGCAAAAACTGTTTCATGGACTGTACCTCTAGTTTTTGTGCTAAATATCATATCACTTCATGAGTATTACTAAAATTCTAGTACATATACTAGTATTTACACTTTCCTCAAGGAAAATATTTTTAATACATTGGAAATTATCTCTCCTGTGGTCCATGAGACAAAGATTATTAACAGTTACAGATGGGTATTTTGGACTTCTGAATAAACACTTCTTTTTTATTTTTTCTTAGGGGTTGGACAGAATTTTTCTCTTGTGGCTCTTTAATGGTGTGACTTTCTGAGTCATCCTGAAGCCCAAGGTAAATAGAAACAGTTCTTATCCTCTCCTCAAGTCAATAGTTTCTTATCATCATGGAAATGTCGCCAACAAGAATCTCATATGGCATCCCTAAAGAAACCCAGGGAAAGTGGTGGAAAGATGCTGGCAGGTGTGTCTGGAGAGGTTACAGGTTATATAGTGGTATTAGAACTTAAAGATAATCCAGGAGACAGATCAACCTGCTCCTCTCTCACACTTCCTTCATATCAGAGATGTTCTAATCCTTCACATAGAATACAAGCAGCATCAGCAGATGACCACTTGCCTATCTCTGTTCCATCCCTTCATTGAGCCAGCCTCTTCCCCGGACAGCAGAGAGTTTTAATACTCATGACATCAAAAGAGCTCAGCCTCTCTAATTCTCACTTTCGTTTCTGGAGGTCCAGTAAGGAGACCCTCTGCTGTCCAGATTTTCCCCTGATGCCAATCTACCCAGAACATCCTTTCTTCTTACTTTCCAACTTTTCCACCCGTCCTGAGGTTTTATAGGTTTTCCAGAGTATCTGCCAGGCTTCTCATAACGTCTCCATACTGGAAGCATTTTGCAAATGTGATCTCTGACCTATGGCCGAAGGTTATACTCCAGAATTCATTAAGCAGATACGGGAACATACATATCCCAATGTCCTGAAACAACCTTGTTAGGGATTTTATTTTAATCATGAAGGCATTCCCACAGTCATTACCCCACTCACAACATGAACTCATGATTCTGGTTAAAAGCATGATGTTGGATAGAATTTCCTCATGGAACCCGAAGCTGCCTCCTCTTCTACTTTCTACCAAAGTTGTTTGACTAACAGCCATAACTTGAGCCAGATAACAGAAATAGAGGAACCTCAACCCTCTTGTTATCCCTAGTAGGAAGGTTTTTTTCTGTCTGTCACTCCCAAAGCAGCCACTTATTCACACTGGACAGATTTTTTTAAAAACACTCTCTAGTTTCTCTAAAAGTGCCTAGACTCTTCCCACTTTAACATAGAACTTTCCTTTCTCTTATTGACATTAACTCACCTGCATGTGTAAAGTAATCCACTAAATAAAAATTTTGTTTCTGAATTCCTTCTTTTTTCCATTTCAAAGTTAGTCTCAATTTAGGGAGCATTCATAAAATGTGGTCTTAATGTTCTCATGGCATGTATCTTCTGTAGTTCTTTTAGGCGTTAGACTCTCTGTTGTTGCCATTAATGCTCTAAAAATCCTGTGCTACCTCTCACCCAATGCTGCCACCACATACTCTATAGGGAGCACGATTGGTTTTTCTCACCCTCTGGTGGTTACTAGAATTACTTCCCTGGCCTTTTTCCTGTCTTCAAGTATGTTTTCACTTATTAATATCTAATTTACATGTAAACTTCTGGTTGAAATGATAATAATAGGAAACAGTGGACAAACTAAAGGCCAAGTAGAAAAAGGAAACAACTTTGTTTGGTAGGTGGCCCACTGTAGGTAGACAAAATGGAATTGGGGGCTTTAAAGTCTATTATGGATACTTTATCTGAGAGGTGACACATGAGTTTAAGGAGTCAGTTATTAAATCCTATGTTCTGATCCTAAGGTAGTAGTAATAGGAAGGCAGCTGAAAGCTGGGAAAAGAATAATCTAATAAATTTAGACCCTCCTCAGACTAGTTCTGTTGTAAGGAGGCTCCCAAAGGGACATCCATCTTGTCTAGAGAAAAGGCCTTTGCTGAAGATATTATTCCTCTGACAGGAAAAGAATAACACTGCTTATGTAGAGGTTAAGATTTAGCCTAACAAACTGAGATATTTAAGACAAGTGAGGGGCACCCCCGTCACTAACTGATTCTTCAGTCCATCTTATATCTCATCGACTTCTTTGGGCCTAATTTGTTCCTCCTACTTGCAACCATGAATTACCCTCTGCCTCTCTGTTGCCTTGACTTTGACTAAGATGTTGAAATCTTACCTTGTCCAAATTTCTCATCTTAAGTTTGATCACATGTAAATAAAAAAATTCAGTTTATCAGTCCACCTGGAGATGCACACACACTCTATCTCTACCTCTGTACCTATATTTATCTTTTAATAAATGGATATACTTATACATTTTTCATACTCTAATATCTATTATGACAAATGTTTCCCACAGTGATTTATTTTTCTGGTAAATTGTCATGGTGCCTGCTGGGCTTTATTTTCTTTTTAGTAAATATGCCTACAGACTCTTAATGTGTGATTTGTTGATCAGCTTTTTATAAAATATTTTTCTAGGGGGAGATTTGTGTACTTTGTTAGTCTGAGAAATAACATAAAACTGTTTTTTCTTACAATGTAAAGAGTTCAACAATGTTTGCTGTTAGATTATTTTACTATCTCTATTACATTATGGACTATGGCCTAGAAATAATAATTCACTAAATATTTTAACTTTTCTTGAAGTGATTTGAAGACTTTTAGCCATAGGAAATAGATGCCTTGCGTCTGGGCATAATGTTCTTGGAATGTGAATCTTTATAATTATTTTCAGTTACTGATTATATCATTTTACTGATTAATATATTGTTTCATCATTGCTTCTTGGCCTTTTGGCTAAGATCAAGTGTAATATATTGTTTCATTTTGTTCCCTATCATCATCATCATGATCATCGTCATTAAATGATAATTACTGAGGGTTTCTACTTAGAAGCTTACAAGTATTTAGGCAAAATCATTGCCCCTATTCTCAAGAAGTTAAAGTATAAAAACAGATGGCATTAATTTCTACAGTTAATAGTAACTAGGAAATGATACAAAGGACATGAAAAAAGGATTAACAATTAAATGGTAAATATTTAAGGCATTTACATGAGGGTTGTATAGACTGGAAGTAGGACAAATAAACTATGGGATAAGAGATAAATGTGGAATTTTTCTAATCTGAGCAAGACTTCAGTGTAGCTAATTTCATCTTTTCTAATCAACATCTATTGCCATGACCTAATGGTCATGCTGTAGGTGCCCATTGGTCAGACGAATGAGAAAGCCCAAGTAATTCCATCAGCAGTATGAAGTTGGACAATTAAGTTGGTAAACTCATTCAAGAAAAAGTGCTACATCCCTCATTACTGAATATCACTATGGGCGTCTTTGAAGTACAACCTTTGGGAAGCTATGTACTATGCCAGCACCTAATCTACCCTTCAAAGCAATTTTGGAACTCTTTTTCTGGAATGGCCATCAGATGCCTTGTTGTACCACACTTGACAATTAAGTGTGCTGCTCATCCTAAAAAAAAGTGGAGAGGGAGGGAAGGGGAGCAGAGAGGGGAAGATGGGTGTAGGGAGGGTAATTAGTGGGACCACACGTATGGTGCATCTTACAAGGGTACCTGTAAAATTTACTAGGTGTAGAATATAAATGTCTAAACATAATAACTAAGAAAATACCATGAAGGCTATGTTAACCAGTTTGATGAAAATATTTCAAATTATATGTAAAACCAGCACATGGTACCCCATGATTACATTAATATATACAGCTGTAATTTAATAAAAAGAATAAATAAAAAAAATCAGTTTTTGAAGGGTGAACCAGTCACTGGTGTTGGTGCACAGCTTTCCACAGGAGCAAGCACTTCCAAGGTGAACTTAGTAACATTCAGCAGTGAGGTATGTAGCTCTTTTCTAGAATGAGCTTGTGAACTTAATTGTCTGTTCTCATATCAAGACAACACCTATGGATGAAAACACATAATCAGGTAAGTTTTATTACTAAGCTATTAAGAGAATTTTGAAAAGCAGAGGCTACTTTAAGCATAGGGGTTATAACTTGAAAAAATCAGCAAAAGATGGGGCACTGGATTATTTTGGGACTATTTGGGGTTGGCCACAAATCTCTATTCAGAGTGACCCAAAGCATATTTGTGCTCCATGACTACCTGATCACATTACATAGACCAAGAGATGAAATTTTAATAAAATGAGAAAATTGGTATTACTTTTCCAGAAAACTGAAGTTAGCATTAAGATTATCTGTTCCTTTGTGTTGTAACATGCATGACAAATAAATCTGGGAATCACTGAACAACCACCCTCTGCCTGCTCAGGGAACTAGCAGAGAAAGAGACCCCAATTATAGTAAGCAGCTGGGATTAGAGGTGAGAGAACAGTAGTAACTGACATGTTTGCATTTGCAAAGTTTCTTTCTTCTTCGGATTCCTGACCACATTCTTTCCTTTTTGTTTCATGAAGAAGAGTATTTAGAATTTCTTTCTTGCAGCAAAGTGTCCTAATACAGATGACATGATTAATGGTCCAAGGAAGGAAGGGGATAGGCCACAAATCAGAATAGAATGGGGCATCATACATCCCTAGATACACATACTATATTTATTTCTCATTTACTTTCTAAATGACTTTCTTAAAATGCCACTGCAGTTTGGTTCTGTCTTTATAACTATATTGGATATATGCAAATATTGGATTTCAGAAATCAAAGCTCTGTCTATATATAGATAGATATGGCAAAGAAAACATTTTACTTAGCATTTTACACTCTGTAGTGTGATACAATTAGACTTTGCAAACAACAGCAAGCAAATGATTTGGCAAGGGAAAAACAGTGTCATGTGCTCCAGTATTAGCATGAGAATCAGCTCTGGCTCCTGTCCTCTTCATCTTCATCACATATTGCTACACTATTAAAACACTCACTGCATGGGGTTGCTGAGACTAAAACATTTTCATTGCTTTTTTTTATTTTTTTGGATCAGATTACCTCTTGCTGTACTTTTTATACTCTCTCTTGCTTGCGCTGACACACAATGTGCAGAACGTCAAAGATATGGTACAGACGCTCTGTAATATACAAACCTTCTAGACTAAGAAGCAAAGATTCCATGGAAGCCATAGGATAATCCTCGGGTGTGGAATTTAACACACTTTGAGTTCACACTTATCAGTAGTCTGACCCTGTGGGAGTTAGTTACCTTTCTGAGCCTCAGCGTTCTCATCTAGAAGTGGGGTGTTTCTATGATGGAGCTGTTAGAATTCCAAGGAGGTAACATATGCAAAATGTGTGGCATAGACCCTGTCACATCAGAGACAGTGCACGGAGGACTGTTATTGCTTGCTAGAGGGAAATCCCTTAACACTCTGATTCTGAACTTGGTCACGTTATTGATGACCCAAATCCATTTGTCCTCCTTAGATACGTAGAAGCTTTCAAACTTTATTTCCAGCAGCAGAGCTGCACTCAGGTAATAAGTCAGCTAAAGAGATTTTTTTTTTCCTTGAATGAATTATGCTTCTGGTGTGCTAAATTTTCTCAAGGCAGTCAACCATAAAAATTATATTATGTATTTCTCTTGTGTAACTTGTGTGAAAGTAGAGTTTGTCAAAACTGGCTGCTCAGCATTTAATGAGACCCTCCACTGCATTTGATCCCAAGTCAAGCTGTATATAAAGAAGGTAAACAGGAACATTGCAGAGGGAAGCTCAAACTAAGAAAGTAGGCTATAAATTAAGGCAGAGTTTAAAAAAAAAACTAAAATAAAGTTGGTGGAGAAAGTCAATTAATTGTCAGCTTTTCTTAATAAGTGAAAGGTGAATTTGCCTTGTGTTTGCCAAGACCTAAAATTAGGGAACTTCATTTCCATTGAAGTTTTTAATACGCATTGCTGAAATATGAAGCAGATGTCTCTCTGACCTCTGCCTAATTGAACAGGAATGTCATGGGGAGGAGAGTCATCAATCTCTGAATTGTCTTAGAGAAGGCCCTGAGGATTTTTAGCAAATGATTTTGTTATATATAGACTAAGTTGGAATATTACATAAAATTGAGAGAAAGTACTCTAGCCCTCTGCCTTTTGTAAATCTGGATTTAGATCCTATCAATGCTACTGTTGAAAACATAGCAGAGAGGTTTGGCTTTTTTTGTCTTTAGTCTATTGCATTGTTAAATGGTATTTTGTCCTTGAATTTAAATGTTAAAATAAGATTGGTAAAAAAAAAAAAAAAAAAAAAAAAAAGATCGGTATATACCTGTGTCCATCTCAATTCAGATGTCAAATGCTCATCTACTGAGCCTTTGATTGCTCCAAGACAGGGTCATAATGCATATGATAGTGTTTCTAAGTGAGTTCCTGCATTTTGCAATCATAGCAGCTAATAAATACCGTTAGCACAGAACACATTGCACTGAATTAGGATGACCATCTGCTTGTCTCCTCGCCTATTAAACTATGAAATATTACATTCCTGTCACTTATTGTATCCTGAGCACTTACAGTCCTCTTCAACCTTACTCTTTAGGACATTGACCCACCATCTCTTACCTGATCTACTGCAACTACCTCTTACAGGTTGCCATATCCTTATCTCACCCTCCTTCACACCAATGTGATCTTTATAAGTGGTATTACTTTTCTCTAGTGGTTACCCATTGTTTAGAATAAAACAAAATCAAATCTTTCACTGCACTACTATATAAACTTTCTTAATAAAAATGATTGTTATATTCAAATTTTGGTGTGTCATTGGACTGTATCCAGACAATGTGAAATCTGTACCCCTAGGATTTCTCATATATTTTTGGCAAATACTAGTTGGATAGACAGCAGAAAAATAAATCAATAATGAGTGAGCTATGATAAGCTATCCCTAAGGGAAGTATTCCTCAGTATATAGGCCAGGATATTACCTGTATCCACATTATTTGTTAAAAGTAAGTTTTGAGGTCCTTGCCCAGAATCAAGTTTTACCTGTGATGTGCCACAATATTGTCAAGTTTAACTTACTTCCTGGTGTTCCCTGTGTTAACTGTGGTTTGAGAACCATGACCTTAGGTCATTGGATGGGTACTTAGTTTAAGGGGAGATCACAGAAATGGAAATCTGTAGTGTTGAACCTTAGTGGCACTGGAATGCCATATGTGTACTATTCTGAAGGCTAGTAACAAACATAAAAATTCTCTTTGAAACTTCTGTCATAGTTATATGTGATCTGCATATTGAGTGGTATTATAAAATTTGATTTTTGCTGTAGATTGTGTTCAAAAAATTCTGAAAGTCCTTGTTCCAGTGATGCAAAAAAGATTAAAAAGTTATAATAACTAGATATTTATGCATGCTCTTTAATAAAGATGATCACAGGAATAGTCCAAGGTGTCAGTACCTGGTTGTATCCCTCTTGCACTTGGTCAAGATGGAAGGGAAGTGTTATAGACCCTTAAATGCTGAATCATGTGAAGCTGTGGATCAGGGCCATGTTCTACATAAATTAGAGTCGTCAGTACAATGTTTCCCATCTGTTCAATCTGCAGCCTCTGAAAAATAAATATTTTGATGGGAAGTAGACTGGTAGGGGGACCAGCTCATCCTTGTTTTTCTGAGACCTTCCTCATTTTAGCATTGAAACTCCTGTTTCCTGGCAACCTTCTCAGTTCCAGGCAAACTAGAACAGTTGGTTACCCTGTGTGTAGTGCAGTAAATTGCCTAAGCTATTTGTTTTTTATTCAAACAAATTTTTACTTGGAATTATAACATAAAACAATTGCATGTGAAGCTACTCTGCTCTTAAGAAGGAAACATGACAAAGCCTTGCCCAGTCAACCCAATGTGGTCATTACCATCCCTAACTCTTGTCCGAGGACTCCTTGAGGACCTGTGATTACATTAGACCCTTCCTACCTTCCTCTCTATTGGCGAGGTTTCACTGAGTGTAATAATTTCCCTCATGCTAAATTTCCTTGTCTGGAACATGGAAATAATACTTTTCTTATAGAGTGCATCTGACAGTTAAATTTCTTCTACTTGAAGTAAAGTTGACTTCCAGAATTCTTCTCTAATAGCATACATCATAGACAGTGACATCTGTCCAGTGCTTTTCTATGGAAAACAATTGCAAAGGATGATCATGTGTCCTGAGTTGCCTGTCTTCCCTGATAGATAGACTTAAAGGCAAAAATTTAAGTAGCAAAAACAATAGAAATACAAATCTCCAGAGGAGAAAAGGAGAGGCACCAAGAGATAAGCCTTTTAGGAAACATGGAGTTGTTGCTTTGGCCACATACGTGATAATCTAAAAGAAAGGTGATATTGCAGACTTCAAGGGAATGGGTACTGTTCCAAAAGGCATGCCACACAAATGTAACTGGCAAAACTGGAAGAGTCTACAATGTTAGCAGCATACTGATGGCATTGTTGTAAACAAACAAGGGCAAGCTTCTTGCCAAGAGGATTAATGTGCATCTTGAGCATAGTAAGCACTCTAAGAGCCAAGATAACTTCCTGAAACACATGAAGGAAAATGATCAGAAAAAGAAGGAAACCAAAGAGAAAGGTGCCTACGTTCAACTGAAGCGCCAGCCTGCTCCACCCAGAGAAGTGCACTCTGTGAGAACCAACAGAAAGGAGCCTGAGCTGCTACTCCCTGTGAATTCATGGCATAATAAGTGTGAAAAATAAAAGGCTACTATAAAAATAAACAAGTCAATAAAAAGAGTTGCAATAGCTGCTATTTTTTAGTGTCTCAATTTTGAGCAGTCTCCAATATAGGTATTAGGGCTCTGTGATATTATGTAGCAATAGAAATTAACAGTAATCAGATAAGCAAACTTTTAGTCAAATCATAGTATAATGAGAAGCCTTATATCATCCCTAAATTCTATTATTTGTGGTTTTGCTGTTGAGTTATGTGTGTTACTCACTAGAGTTGGGTTCCCTCAGGATAATCGTCATTTTCATTTTTACCACCCCTTTTAAAATGCAGATATTCTGGGTTGGTATCACAAAGTTACATTAAAATATTGTAGGAAGTAAAAATTTAGAAATACAGACAAATCTGACTTGTGAGTGTTTCACTTATAATTTTTCAACTTTATGATGGCGTGAAAGCAATAGCATTCAATAGAAATCATAGTTCAAATTTTGAATTTAGATCTTTCTGAGGGCCACTATATGTGATAGGATACTCTTTTGTGACACTGGGCAGTGGCAGCAAGCCCAAGCTCCCTCACAGCTAGCCAAGTGATCATCAGGTATGCAGCTGATACCTAAAGTGTACTGTGTTGCCAAATGATTTTTCCCAACTGTAGGCCAATGGAAGTGTTCTGAGCATGTTTAAGGTAGGTTAACTTAAGCTGTGATGTTCAGTACATTAGGCTTTTCACTTAAATATATTTTCAACTTATGATGAGTTTGCTGGGACATAACCCTATCATACGTCAAGGAGCATCTGTATGGTTATACAGATGGTTATACATCTTCATGAATTCACAGACAATAGGTTCCAGCAGCTTACATTGCTTTACCATGGTTCTCACAAGGTGAGCTTATCTGGTGGACAAGACTGGCACTTCAGTTGAACTCAGGCATTTTTCTTTTTGGTTTCCTTCTTTTTTCTGATAATGTTAGTTATTACAATAATTTAGTGATTATAATAATTCTTTCTTTCCCTTCCCTTCCCTTCCCTTCCTGTCCCTTCCTTTTTCCCCTTTCCTTTCCTTTTTTTCCTTTTGTAGGCAGGGTTATACTCTATTACCCAGGCTGGAGTGCAATGTTGTGATAATAACTCACTGCAGTTTCAAACTCCTGGACCCAAGTAATCTTTCTGCCTTAGCTTCTCAACTAGCTAGGACTACAGGTGCACAACCCTGCTTGGCTAATATTTAATTTAATGATTTTTTTTTTTTTTTTTTAGACTGGGGACCTTGCTATGTTGCCCAGGCTAGTCTCTAACTCCTGGCCTTAAAGCAAGCCTCCCAGTTCAGCTTCCCAAAGTGTGATTACAATTTTTTACAAATATTTTAATTTAAATAAA
Source organism: Otolemur garnettii (assembly GCF_000181295.1). Taxonomy (NCBI): domain Eukaryota; kingdom Metazoa; phylum Chordata; class Mammalia; order Primates; family Galagidae; genus Otolemur; species Otolemur garnettii. The sequence goes on from NW_003852459.1 coordinate 1,784,223, forward strand.
ATTGTCCTAATTCCAGAGTAGGAGTAAGCACTTAGCTTCCCATAGATAAATATCATTTGTCTGGGCCTCAATATGGTATATATTTCATACCAACTTTATGCTGCTTCTACTTTTCTTCCACACAGATAAAATTTATTTTAGGCGATCACATCCAGAAGCATGATTTCTCTTGACTCTTAAAGGTGGAATGTGAGAATGGTGAGAAAAATATTCACCATGGAATTAGCAACCATTTTAACCACTCTCCTCTCAGAAACATCTGGCTAAAGCCCAGGAAATTTTAGGCCTACATTTAAAACGGGAATTGATTCCTGGAAAGACACCAACTTCATCCACAATAAAATCCATTGCTTTGTGAATGAATTGAATTAGTGTCCTCAACTGAATACAAGGAGAAGAAACAAACCTTTGCTTATGAATATGGCTTCACAATCTCATAGAATTTTGCCCATTGCTATCCAATGGTTTAATAGGCTTCCCAATTAAATAAATTGTCAGCTGCAGGAACATATTGAATCTTGGCCAAAACTGTTCCTTTGGATTTAGTTTGGGGCCAAATTAATTTAACTCATGGTTCTTCCACGCCTGTGCCACTCATTTCAATTTATGGAAACCTACAAGCTGTATTCTCACTGTTGCGCCTGGAAATGACTTTCTGTGGCTCCCTGGTATTCCACCAGGATTCTGGACAAAGAACAGTTAATCTGTGTCAATTTGCAGACAGTCACCTGGGTTACTCTTCTCCCTGCTTTCTCTCTGCTAACAGGAGCTTGGACAGTGAGTGCTGCAGTAATGAGATTTTCCTAGACAACCTGAATTGCTGGTAAGTCCCAAGAGTGGAGGTAGAGGGATTATAATATTTTGGGTCTTCAATGTAGGTCGCCTTGAAGCATTTTAAAAAGTGATCTCATGAAAGCAGAATATAATTAAGAATTATCTGCCTTTAGCTTTGAAAATGACAATGTCTTCCTTAAAAAAAGATTACATCTGGGCTTAGAAATGAGGGCAACATGTCATTTCCTTGAACAAGAATAAGGATCTGTACAGAGGTGAGTAATTGGCATGGCGGTTGGGATGTACAGAAAGCAATACCATAGTGTCAGTGGGGAAAGCAAACATGTAGGCAGGGTGATGAATGAGTAGTTTATACAGTGAATCACATTTGGCTTTTGATACTGACCAGAATTCATTCTTCAAATAGTTCAAGTTTTATCCATCAGTTACCCTTTCCCTTTTATCTTCATAGGCCTTTTCTACCCCTTGGTGCAACGCCCTTCCCCTCCCACACACCCATACACAGGGGAGCTACAGAGTAAGTTGAGATCTGCTAACAGAAGACATAAAAAATGAAAAGCTCCAAGATAACTAAACAGCCTTTCTTAATTTTTTTTTGAGAAATATTTTACATATAATTTCAAAGCTTCTCATTTGATTATATGTAATAACATCTGAGAGAACACTATCTTCGCTTGAACATTAAAAAATGCAACCTACATACAGTTTGTTCTACAGTATTTATCCACACATTGTTCATTCTGTGTTTATTTTACCCTGTATATTATGGGCCTCTTCTGAGCAGGACCTTCAAAGTTTCACCTTCAGAACCACTAGCCCAAGACAAATTAGCACAGCAGGAAGTGATAGTTGCTCTGTGTGACTCAAGAGGAAAAATATACATTATTTCTCTCTAATCTGCTGAAGCACATTTGACTTGATTCCCATGTCGATTTTCATTTTGACAAGATAGATGGCAAGTGAAGCACAATTGTATAGATTTGCACATTTATTCACATTTTCAAGGCATGAGTGGAGAAATCTTTCCTGGTTGATGACTTAAAGTGTCCTGTCACTCTGTTCTTAAGTATGAAAGTGTTCAGAAATCAGGATGCTGTAATATGCCATTGCAATATCCCATTAACTCGCTGGGCTGAGCAGTACTTTCAGGTGTCAAGGGCAAAGAATTCTAATTCAACTGCCACTGATTTGTTACATTTACCGATGAGACAAGGCACATGAATGCTGGGGGGTTAATTTTAAAAACTACCTTCAAGCTCAGGAGGAGATGAGCTCTTACAGTAGGAGGGATAGATTTGTCAGTGTCCCTTGCCACTTTCTTCTCCCACTGTGACCAAGGCGCACACTGCCAGGTTGCTGCTGTTACAGCTGCGGCTGAAGTCTGGGGCTGGGGAAGATTTTCGCCTTTATGAAGTCACATATCTTATGTCTTGATGTCTGATGTGATCTGATTATTTGGCGTTCAAGGAAATTTTAAAAACAAAGGAAGGATGTGGGTTTATTTTCATTATTATTATTTTTAAATCTTCCCCTTAGGTTAAAACAAATAAAATTGCTTTTGAAAAGCCTTTAGAGCAAGATTCAAAGAATTTGGATATGAAAAACAAAAAGCAAAATCATTAGACTACGATTTTGTATTTGGGAAGAGACATCCTTCTCTTCTTTTCTGAATCAAAATCTACATTTCTTGGGTGATGGATATATTACATAGGGTTGGATTTTATTCTGCACAATGTCTAAAACCATACCTGGGACGAATTTTTACCCTGGTGTCATGTGCCATAGTTCTGAGATCACATGACTTATTTAACTCTTTTATTTAAAACCCATAGCTGTAAATATTGCTGACCATCTTGCTATGTACCCTTGGTAAACAAGAAACCGGGAAGAAAGAGAATGACTGGGTATGTGAAAATCTCTGACAACTCCAAAAATCACCTCAAAATTATCAATCTCAAATCAAAATCAATTCAATAAACTTTATTTACTCCCTCATTTATATATGATACTTTAGCAAAAACTTAGGAAGATTAAAACTAGAACATCTATTTTGAACAGATACAAATTTCTTAAACTTAAACAAAAAAAAGGAATACATTTAGATTTATGGAAAAGTTGCCAGGATCATATAGAGACTTACTAGATACCCAGGTTCACCCAGTGCCAGTATCTTTTATAACAATGGTAAATTTTCAAAACTGAGAAAATCAGCCTTAACATGTTACTGTTATGTAAACTACAGATTAAATTTGGATTTCACATGTTCTCAACTAATATCCTTTTTCCATTGTAGAATTCAACATAGAATACAACACTGCATTTAGAATACAAATAATTTTCATTGATAACTTCTATCCTTTAATTATACTCCCTGATAGAAGTTGTAAGTTAGGATAACACTGGGTACAAGGGTCAGAAAGGCCTGGTTTCACAGTCCTGTTTGGCCAATTATCTCACATTATAACAATATCCAGGGAACTTAAAGTTGGTAGGCATCAGTGTGCCCAGTTGTGAAATAAGAGTGATAACAATAGCAACTTCCGGGCTGTTGTTCTAAGAGAGGAAATGTATTTAATGTTCTTAACAGGTGTCTGACCTTAACATTTAATGATTGTCAGCAAATATTATGTTTAATTATACTGATCCAATTAATAATGGAAGTATGAAGGTGAAATGATGCCAAAGTTTAAAAAATGTGTAAGATGATATAAGAATAGCAGTGCATTTTACATGTTAAATTAACATTATATGTATCAAAGCTGAAGTTCCAAATAAAGAAAGAGGCCAGGTACCATGGCTTACGCCTGACAGTCTAGCACTTTGGCAGCCCACAAAGTGAGAATTGCCTGAGGCTAAAAGTTTAAGACCAGCCTGGGCAACATAGCAAGACTTACTCTCTGCAATTTTTCTTTCTTTCTTTTTTTAATTAGCCAATATGGTGCACCTGTAGCCCCAGCCTCTGGAGAAGCTAAGGCAGGAAGATGACTTGAGTCTAGGAGTGCCAGGTTTCAACAAACTATGATTGTGCCACTTCACTTTAGCCTAGAGGGCAGAGCAAGATCCTATCCCAGAAAGAATAAAAAACAAAAATAAAAAATAATACACAGAAAGAGAATATTTTGGAAGGGCTCTGTCTTGAGTTAGATATTAGCAAGTGCAGAGGATTTGGATAGATAAAAGGACAAAATCTTTTAGATAGCCAGGTAAAAGAGCACAAAGCAAACCTGAAGAAGGGCAGGAGATGGGCGTAATAACGTCATCAGATTTATGACTATGAATAGTGTGAGGGGAAGGATAGAGAAGGAAATTGAGACCAGTATTGATGGACCTCAAATGTCAAGTTGGAAGACTTTATTTATTTATTTATTTATTTTTTGCAGTCTTTGGCCAGGACTGGGTTCGAACCCACCACCTCCGGCATATGGGGCCGGCGCCCTACAAGTAAGGAGACTTGACTTGATTATGTAGGCAACAGTAAGCACAGAAGATGTGGACCCCACAAGGCATGCTTTCATAAGGTGAGCAGGATTTGTTTGTCATGAGATGGGTCTTTTCCAGAGCACATTAACCTCCTTAATGGTCCATTAGCAAAATATGTAAATACCTCAAATTTTTTAGACTATATAACAAGATTCCTGGAAATATGGACAGGCACTAGATTTACAGTCAAGTAGTTATTCTTTGGAGTTTTTTTAAAGTGATTTTTTTTTTTTTTTTTAACTCTTATGGTAATGATATGGAAAATTTCTGAATCAATTTTCAATTGAAAACCACCCACTTGTTTCATTGCAGATAGCAAGTAAAAATTCTTAATAACTTACTAAAAATGATATTTTGTTCAACATTTTTATGGGTTAATATTAGAAGTATTTACCAAGATTTTTATTGGTATCGTCTCAGGCATGACTTTTGTATTTATTTTGATGCAATCAGATGATATTACACTTTCTCTGAGATGTGTGTGTGAACATCAGAGTCACAGGATGTGAAATACTGAGAGCAAAAGATAAGGATAATTCCTTTCAACTTGGTGTCCAAAGGTGCATGTCTTATATCTAGAACTTGTAAGGTTATCATCCATATGACTTCAACAATCCTCAGATTTAAGGGGCTTTATATTTTTTTACCTGTCAACTACAAATGACAACATATAATAGCAACTCTAAATTAAATGTTGAGTATGGCAATTCTTTGTAAAATACAAATATTTATTACAAATATCTGTCATATTTATGGTGCTATTATTTCAGCATACTAGATTTCTCATGTTTGGGGTCAAGAGAGTTGAATAATTTATATCTGTAAATTTCATTTTATCAAAATTGTTTTCACTTCACTTTTCATCGGTTTTTCTTTTATATTATACAAGATACAACACATAATAATATACATTCTAATATACAATAGAATAATATACATTCTAACCTGAATGTTCTTTTTCTCTGTAACCATTTCCAATTAAAAGTGCCAGCTGGTGGAAAACAACAGAAGGAGTAAAACACAGGGGAAAGAAGTGAAATTAAAAGATGTGTCCATCCAAAAGTATATCATCATCCCATCGAACTGACTACAATATCTTTCACTTTGCCCTCAGGTTCAAAAGGTATCCCTCTTTGATGTTTTATACACATTTCCTGATAATGTTCTCAAATGAGATAAAGGATTATAAATGAGGAAGTGAGTCTGACCCATGAGGAGAATTGAAGAGCTCTTAAGAAAAATCTGCTTCTGAAGATATGGATTCCAGAGTCAGGCAGTTGTCCCCAATTCCCAGAAATTCAAACCCAGAGATCAGCAAGGGAAGCCTGAACTGATAAATGATTTGTAGAACCTCCTGGTTTTGGTGAAATTTTTTTCGAATGAATAAATGATTAAAATGGTTCAGTGAAAATCACACACAAAAGGGTGAAATATAATGACTATCTGATCTGTTAAAAGGAAAAAGCTTTTAAACTAATCGATCTTTTCCACAACAATTTATGTCATAGCCTTTTAAAATGATCCCATCTTAAATGGGGAAGTGACAAAGAAATATATATCTAATATACTTCCTCAATGGATAGATTTTCAGTGCCCTAAGAAAATGCACTGGAGAGGTTTCATTTTTAAAGGCGACCACACATTGGATTCTTGTAGGTGATCCTATGTTTAGTCTTACCTTTGTTATTGCAGAGGGTTAGAAGGTAGAAAATTGAAACCAAGACTTTCTTCCTCAGGCTTGATGGGCAATCGTGTAGCAATCATTTAACCTCCGTGGGCTTCACTGATGACATCCCTCAAAGGACTGCACTAATGTGTGTCACGCTAATGCCTGCCATCCATCTACTTCATGAGCACATTACAAGGGTTAACTAATAAGGCTGATAAGCACTTTGCAAATTCAAAGTACAGGGTAGAAGTGCTAAGTAAGTGAAATAAAAGAAGAGACTCACCTGATGGTCAACTGATTTGAATTTTCAATGATTTATGGAGTTCACAAATACTTTCTTCTACCCTTTGAATAAATTAAAGCCATTTTGGTATTTTTTAAAAAATTCATTTTGCAGACAGGAGGAATGAATGTTCATGCATCACTTCTCATAGGAAACTATTTTTATTACTCTTCATGTCTTTTAATTTTCAAGATACAGTACAGGTGTGCCACATTTTTTACAAGACTCATAGGCTGCTTTATTGTTTCTGCCCTTCTGCCATGATATAATATGTCATAATCACATAAGGCTAAAATTCTAGGTCAGAAACTGGAATGGCAAAGTACAAGTTTCCATTGACTTCTGAGGGCAAATAGCTGAACCACGGGAAAGAAGGATTAACTAACTCTAAGGGAGGGAATGATGTATTCCATCTTGATTTAATATTCAGTCCTAGTCATACCTACTTCAGCTGTCAGGTAGAAAACTAATTAGTGTCAGTGGAAAGGGGAGCTTTTGTGATGCCAACTTTTGCCCTTTAAGAACTGGATTAAGCTTAAAATCATTTCCCCACACTGCAAAATGGAATGCTTTGACTATGTCTCAGCAAAGTCACAGACAAAACTATTCCACTCTGATGTTGACATTATTGATATAACTAGAGATGAATAAAGGGCAGAGTTGGGCTGTTCTCTGAGGTAAGAGAGGGCCATTCTAACTTCGCTACATGTGTTAGCCAGCTCAGGCTGCTAGAACAAAATACCAGGCAGGGTAACCTAACAACAGACACCGCTTTTCTCCCAGTTTTGAAGGCTAGAAGTCCATGATAAGGGTGCTAGAAAATTGGGTTTCTGGTGTTGTCTCCTCCTGCCTCGCATATGGTCACCTTCTCCACATGTCCTTCTATGAACTTTCTTCTCTGTTTGCTCCGAGAGTGAGCCCTAATTTCCCTTCCTGTTCTGTTTTTTTTTTTTTTTTTGAGATGGAGCCTCAAGCTGTCCTCCTGGGTAGAGTGCCATGGCATCACACTCACAGCAGCCTCCAACTCCTGGGCTCAAGCGAGTCTCCTGCCTCAGCCTCCCAAGTAGCTGGGACCACAGGCGCCCACCACAACGCCTGGCCATTTTTTGGTTGCAGCCATCATTGTTGTTTGGCGGGCCCGGGCTGGGGATTCGAACCCGCCACCTTAGGTGTATGTAGCTGGTGCCTTAGCCACTTGAGCCACAGGTGCCGAGCCTCCCTTCCTGTTCTTACAAGGACACCAGTTCTATCTGATCAGGACCCATCCTTATGACTTCATTTCACCTCATTTACCTCTATAAAGCCCTAGTTCCAAATGCAGTCACATTGGTGATGAAGGCTTCAACATATACATTTTCAAGAGACAGTTCAGTTCACGACACTATAATGTGTTCAAACTGAGACCTAAACATTCTTTACTTGACTGCTCTAGACACTGCAGAACCATAATAGTTCTATCTACTTTATGTGTACGAGATGAAGCAAAAAACTAAATCTTCCTTCGGTTTTAGTTTCCATGTACAATAATCTCTGTTCTATTTAGGTAACAATGATGTACTTAAGAGCAATGTATTTATATGTGTTTCCAATCTAAAAGCTGTTGTTGAGAAACAGTACAAATGGCCCCTATTTGTCTCAGGATTGGTCTTAGAGTGAGTTGGAAAAATTGAAAGATATGACCTTACGGGTGTCACTTTCTCACTCCGGTAAGCAGCTCATACTACCTGATTTACTTGAAATGCAGCCAGAAAGAAAATCATTTCCATATGTGATTCTCAGAATAAGATAAGACTTTTTAGATGTAAAAAGCAATTCTGTGCAAACTGGTGGTTTGCTGTATCTCCAGACTCCAGCATCATTTCAGCCCAAAGGAGCAGCATGCGGAGTCCCCACCCCAAACCTGGAGCTAGCAAGTGTGGATGGGCTGATATTGGACATGACTAATTATAGGATTTACTTAATTATTCAAGAGTCTACAGGCTGTATTCTTTTAAATATCTGTATTATATATTTTACATCATTATATTAGCCTCTGATAGCACCTCCTTTAATTATTCTAATAAGGAGAAACGAGCAGAATTTGCATGAAGGAAAGACCAAACTCCAATTCTGCCCAGTATGTGACAAAGGTTAGGTCACTATTCAAATGGGCAAAAGAGATAATCCCACAACACACAGATCATTATACTAAAGAGACAGTATTCAGCAGTCAACAATCACATGGGTTTCAAGTGTGGCAATTTAGGCTCAGAAAATAACCATCTATCAGATTCAATTAATACCAAAATTCAACTCACCTCTATGTTACTGTTTTGTTATTATTTAATTTATACATGCATTCTGCTTACATAGTTAAATAAAATATCTAATTATAGGGAGTTCATACTTAGTTTTTGTCTGTACATTTCTTAGGCTGTAGTTGTTCAATGTCTACAAATACATGAATGTGTTAAATATCAATGGATTGGTCTTATTTTGACTTTTGCATTATTTAAAGGGAGTTATTCAACAATAGACTGCCATCCTCCCAAGGGAGGATAGTTTATTTTATGAGGCTGATGGTCTGTTTCTAATAGGGTCTAATTTTCAATTGTTTATCATTTGGACTCTAAACTGAATGTTTGCTAAGACTTTCTACAAGGGTTATCATAACTGAAAAGCACAAATAGAGCTTTTGGTAAGGTGGTAAGATTTAGGAGACAGGGTAATTGTACGGGGGCAGCAGGGAATCTGAACCATTAGTCCTCCTTGATCTACCAATGTAGTAGGTTGAAGTGTAACCCCCTATGCCTCCCCCCCCAAAAAAAAGATGTCTGTGTCCCATGACCTGTGATTATAACATGTTTTTGGAAAAAAATATTTGTAGATATAATCAAGGATATTAGAATGAGATTATACTGGATCGGGGCTGATTCTAAATCCAGGGGCAAGTGTTTATAGAAAAGGAGAAGCAGATTGGAAGCTTGTGTGAAAACTGAGACAAAGACTGAAGTGAAGCAACCACAATCCAAGAATCCCTGGAAGAGACAGTGATTCTCCTCCAGAACCTTCCGAGACAGCATGGCCTGGCTACTACCTTGATTTCGGATTTCTGGTCACCAGATCTGTGAGAGAATAAATTTCTGTTGTTTTGAGCCCCCATGTTTAAGGTAATTTGTTAAAGAATCCTTAGGAAACTTGATACAGTGTGCAAGCCAGATGGGTGATTTGGGAACGAAGGTGACATGCAGGGCACATGGGTAATAGAGACAGGAGGAGAACTGGGTGCGTCGTTCCTGCATCCAGGAGTCCTGTTGGATCTGAGTCTTCATTAGTCTGTTAACTCCACAGGTGTCAGGTACATGGGAATTGGGCTTCCAGCAAGTAGCTTCCAGAGGAGCCCCCAGAGAGAGTATGCATTTGTTCCATAGTTAGCTTTGCTTTTTGCTATCTATCATCAGTGTCTGGATGATTGAGTAGAAGTATAAACCCAAAATGCCCTGTCTGCAATCAACTTAAAATAAACTAGCTTCGCTGAACTCTTCTAGGACTTAGTAGAGAAAAAAATCAAGGGCAGTCTAAGAGATAATAGTTAAGAGAATATGTATAGGAAGGCAATATGTGATATGGATAGCTACCATAAACTCAGCTTTGCAGGGGAAATATTGCATAAACTGAAGAGTATTGATCCTTTGAGGTATCATGACAAGACAGATGGACTTGAACTTGCCTATATGAGCTCAGGAGTGACAGAGAGAAGAAATATTTTTTAGATTAATAGGAATATTATTTTGAGGTCAGTGACAGGGTATATCATGGTAATCCAGACTATCAGCTCACTTATTACTGTGTGCTGTGGTTCTGCTTTAAGACAATATTGGGGGAATAATCTTAAAGACAATTTTCTTAAAAGATTTGGTAACTAAAGGATTATTGGACAAAATACATGCCAAATTTCAAAAGAATAACCTTTGTTGAAGAATGGATACAACTACAACTTGGCCTGTACCTTACAATGCAAACAATGTACCCAATTGTATGTGCCTTCATATTAATCTGAAATTTGAAAGTAAAGAATATCCTTTGTTTTAGGATACATGTAAATGACTCATTAGATCCCCTCATAAAGCTGTCTCTACATCTATACTTCAGAAAAGTAAACTTTGTTTACTTAAAACACACACAAATAGGAGATCGATTTACAACCTTTACATTGTAGACTTTATTTTTATGGTCTTACATACCTGCTGTTTTGGAGCCTACAATTTAATATATGCCTGATGTATGGCTTCACAAAGAATAAAAAAAGCCACCAGCCTTATTTTTCTCCAGAGTTATCTTAAAGCCTGTGAAAGGTTCGTGTCACAGCCAAACTGTAATCCGACTGCTACCCTGAGACTGCAACAAAAAGAGGTTTGTCTTCACATTTAATTAGACCCAACTAATAATGTCTTCCATTTGTCTATAACATTTTTATCTTTCTTAAGGAGTTTACACATTTGTTCCATTCCATTCTCCTAAGAGGTCAAGTTCCAAGGCCAAATTGTTCCTTGCATTGCCAGCTGGCTCCTTGAATTTCTGGCTTTCACTTCCCAGGGTGCCACTAAATATTGAACAAGGGAAGTTTAACAGGAACCTCTTGAGACCATATTTCTGCCCCAGGCAATGGCAATTCACATTCTCCTACAATTTATTCTTCTCACATATCAGCAGAAATACAACCTTTCCTCATCAAGAGCATCCTGATTTAGACTTCATATGTCAGAATATTGGTCTGATTAGGAAACACAAATAAATGTAAAATATAACTTTGGAAATGAATTTGTTGTGAGGAACACAACTTGTCAATTTCCCTATTACTCTATCCTCTGAAAGAGAAGTAGTGGCTTGACCTTTCGCCCGCCATTAGACTGACTAAAGACAAGCATCATGTGTTACACATTTAGGGAGCAGGTTGCCAGAATGCCTCACGATGTGTGTGGATGTTCTGGGTGTCAGAACAACCAGAAGGTCAGAAACTGAAAGTTGCTCTACAGAATAATGTGACTGAATGTCTTAGAGTTATGGGGTTAAAATGCTACCATTTTTTAGAAATTTCATTTCAGTTTTTGAAAGTGAAACTATCATTGAAATTTAAGTAGAGACAGCAGTTAAAGTACGATTTGTTCTTTCCATCAGTATACTTTGAGGACTCCTCTGAAAATATTAAAATTGCAAAAGAGATTTTATAATGTTTCAAATGAAACATAATTTTCTCAAAGTTTTTTTTTTCTGAAAATCAGAGATATGCATGAAGTTAAGACTTACTGCTTATACAAAGTTAACTGTTTTGTCAAGAATCAAAATAATATTAATTAATGCTGTTGGTAGAGAATTGCAAGATTCAGAGTAGATTATACATTTCTAAGATCAAGTTATAAAATAGATGAAAAAATTAATAGTTTTAAAACACAGATTGCATAGAAATAACTTCAAAAGTAGAATGTATAGCATAATATTTTCCCAAAGTCTCATGTACAAATACTATCACGTTGCTATGCTACCTCTACATTGGATACTTACTATGAAAGCTCTCCAAGATGGCAATTTCCAGTAGCATTAAAGAACTGGACAGAATATGAGGAAATAGTTCTCTTTTGCAATTCTTGAGGGGAATGTAAACAGTGATTTTAGAAAGAATTTTAGCAACAAACATCAAGAGTATAAACATTGAGCATACCCTGACTCTCAGGAATTATACTTTTGAAAAGCTAATCACAAAATTAAAAATGTGACTAGGAAGTGTAAACCATCTAAATATTCAACAACAGAGACTCATTTATCCCTGTGTAATATATATATATCATATATATATACTATATATATATAGTACTATATATATACTATATAACATGAAAAAATGTTTTCAAAGACATATTTTGAAACATGACCAAATGCTTATGACATAATACATACAAAAATATAGGAACATAACAATTTCACAAACTATGAGCACAAATATAATATTCTAACAATTTATATTTGTGATAAAACTATGAGTGAATTTCAGAATTTTCTAATAATTTAATCTGTAAAATACTATTTAAAATTTTCTGGGAAAATGAGTTTTTATGTAAAGAAATTCTTAGAAATTTAAGCTTAAGAGTAGTGGAGCGTTGTGGGTGAAGAGTGCTCATTTTAACATATTTTAAAGAAATAGACTTCTGAAATATTGCTTTAAATCCTAAAGGATGCTGTAGGAAGTGCACTTTCTAAGGGGATTCTCTCACAGTGGCTAGTAATGGTTTGCAGTGGCCTTTTATTTCATGTCTCTTTTTTTAGGAATGGCAAATATATCAAAATTTGTGACTGTGACCATGAGTGACCTTCACTTAGCAAATAATGATTATCTCTGAAGAAAAATAACCTTGATGGGAATATGAAGGGACTAAATACTTTCCGCAAAGCAAGAACAAAGTGGGTGGACTGTTTTCTATTTGTAATAGAATACTGTTCTTTTGACTTTTGAATATGAAGCTGTCTGCCATATAGAAAAAAAAACCTCTATTTTGATATTTTAAATGAATTATTATAAACAAACAATTCACTAAATCTA
>NW_003852459.1:1797043-1818834 GCF_000181295.1 Otolemur garnettii
TTTATCAGCTATGTCAGAAGGTTTCAGGGTAGAAGGAGAACGTGAATGGGAGAATGTAAGAAGCCAGCGTCTACAGAGGACGCAGGCTGATCTCCTTAGCTGAGGGGATAGGGGACACTACAGCCTTTGATCTACATTTTCTTGTATCTTTCTTTCCTAAAGTGCCATCAGAAGACATGTTAAACTCACCTTCAAGGAGGACTGCTTTAATGAGAATGTGGAAACAGATTCCACATTCACATGAGGCAACTGAAGGAAATTAATAAAGAAAACTGACAAGAGTTGGTAAAGAAACCTAGGATTAGTAAAAGTGAGGAATCATTCCAACCGCTACCCTTGAAGCCAAGAAAAAAGAATGATTGCTTAGAAATCAGAGCTATAGAGAACAGAGAGAATCACCTGACAGGACATAGAAGCTGCAGCCTTTGATAGAGGGACATTGTCAACAGCTGTCATCTATCAAGGACATAGTCAGCAAGAGGGATAGTCTGACCTTACTCTCCTCCCTGTTTTTCATTTATCAAATCCAGGCCCAAAGGAGGGGTATTTGTTGCTAAAACCTACAAAATACAGCCTCAAGGTACAGAACAGGATGGAGAAAGGTGGGGAGTGGATCTGACAAATGAAATGACTCAGCACACAGATATTTTTAGTGGGGACACTCTTCATTTCATCTTATATTTCTTCAGTATAGGTTATAACCTGTACATATGGCTAAAAGTTTAAAATTTTAAGTAAGAATGAAAGAGTAGTAAGAGCCTTAGGAGAGAGAATTAAAAATGGAGCAGCTAGTAGTTTGCCTATTTCAAGAGTTCTATAGGCAGGTTAGAACTCTATGGTTAGAAGTAAAAGAGTCAAACACTGGTGGAATTATTATTATTATTATTTTGAGACAGAGTCTCACTATATCTCCCTCAGTAGAGTACTGTGGTGTACTCACAGCTCACAGCAACCTCAAACTCCTGGGCTCAAGCGATTCTCCTGCCTCAACCTCCTGAGTAGCTGGGACTACAGGTGCTCACCACAATGCCCAGCTATTTTTTGTTTTAGAGGGCCCAGGTGGGTTCAAACCCACCATCCCTGGTCCATGTGGCTGGCAACTTACCCACTGAGCTACGGCGCTGCCCCTGGTGGAATTATTTTTTATAGAGGCATGTTAAGATTCTAGGCATAAGGAACATAACTTCAAGGCCTAAGTGACAAAGTGTGGCTAAAAGTTGGCACCTGTACCTTCCTAATCATCCTTCTTAGACCCCAGAGAGTATACTGAGTACCATCATGGTCAACAAGGACCCTACATTTTTCATCATGAGAACAATCCATAAGTAAGGCCTCACCAGTTAGCTTGGATAAGATGAAAACAAAGCATCATTGAAAGAAAATGGCAAACAGTAATACTTGGTAACTGACTTCACCACAAAGAAATAGCCAGACTGTAACACTAATTACCTGTGTAAAAGTATGGAGCGAGGAGTTGTTGAGAGAAGGGACATAATTAAGGGGAGAGTGCCCTCAACCTAGGGATTATTTGCCCTAGGTCTTACATCTTCTGCTTTATTCTCATCAGCTGTGAAAGGGCTGAGCCGGGACTGGAGTACTCATTTCAGCCAAATGGGAGTTATGGAGAAAAGATATTTGCAGTAGAGGAAGGGGGTCTACAACTTTGAGAAATTCGTTAAAAATACTTGTTAAGAAGTATTTTCCACCTCTAAAATTTCCCTTGTAGCATATCTTTGACTGCTTTTGTGACCTCTTTCTCTGATTAGCTGCTAAACTTTTGAGGACTCATATAAGTTATTCCTTGGGGACTCCCAATTGGGATATATTTATAGGTCTAATTTTCTAAAATTGGGTTGGGATTGATCCATGTTCCCATTATTCATCCATTTATAAACAAATTGACCTTATTTTATGGTCAAGACTAGTGAGTCTTGGGACATATGTATATGGTTCTATTGTTATTTAGTCTAAGGATTAAATTTTAGGCAAATAATGGATATATAGCTGCCAAGCTATTCTCAGCCATCAATTTCTATAGATGACTTTGTAAATTGTAATAACAAGCTATTACTTATTTTGGATGTAGCAATTCACAACACAAACTACTATACTTAATATTTTTGGAGGGAGAAGGGAATATAAATAGGGTTCTACACATTTTACATTTTCTGTGTGTTATGGAGAAATATGACAGAAATAATAGACAGGGTACTGCTACTTGAAAAAATACCAACTATTTTAGATTTATCTCTGATGCTTATCCACATTCAATATGTCTTAACCATGATTCTCATTATGTTGAGAAAGCAAGGAGGAAGGGAAGAAAATGAATGATAAGGCAAGGGTGATGACTTTCTGAAATTTGTTTCATTAATTGGTGAATATATCTTTCTTTTACCTCTGGGGAACATATAAGGAGCAAGGTTTGAGTGTCTGAAATGTAGGAGGAGATCTATTTAACACATTTCTGTAAGATATCCACTGCACAGCCCAGGAGCTAGCAGGAACTATTTCTTCAATTTCGTGACTGGTAGAACACACTTGGCATTAGTGCTCTGTAAATCCGTCAGCTCTGTTGTGTATTGATCCCTACATTTGGAAAGGAAGTAATTGAGGTGTTAGTAACATGTAGTTGCCATATATTTAGTAATCTCTATATCCTCACATGGTAGAACTGTTTATTGTTTCTCTATAGGCTCAACAGTTTTTCATGTTCTAGTGCCCATTCAGACACAAAACTCCTGATTCATTTCAAATCAGATGTGACAGAATAACAAGAGGTGACTCATCCAGGCCTTGTGAAATGATTGGTTACAGGAAAAGGTAATTTATTTGAAAGATTATGGTAAAACCATTGATGTATATAATAAGATATTTGAGACAAATTAATAATTTTTAAAAGTAATTTTTTTTTTTTTTTTGCATTTTTTGGCTGGGGCTGGGTTTGAACCTGCCACCTCTGGCATATGGGGCCAGCACCCTACTCCTTTGAGCCACAGGCACCGCCATAAAATTAATTTTTAAAAAAGTACATGAAGGTAAAAACAAAGAGATAAAGGGAGGTTATTAATGCTATGTTTATTGGTGTTCTGTTTATAAATATTAAACTACAAAAAGTTCAGTTTTGAAAGACCAAATATATATTGATAGCCAAATAATTATATCTTTCCCTAAGTATACAATCTTAGCAAAGGAAATGGAGTGTACTGGCCACAACATATTTTGTGCATAGGAGCACGTTTGACAGCATATTTTAGTTTAGTAACTCCTGCAGGTAAGTTTCTGAATGTTTAAAATTCCATATTTGGGAGCTAGAAAAGACTACTTTCCTAAATTTAAATTCTTTCTTTTAAAATCAAATCAATATTTATGAGGATGGAAAGTACTCTGAAGATAAATATAATTTTTTAAAATAATTATTATATAAGGATCCTCCAGCCACTTATATCCCTAGTGAGAGTCATGTTGTTAACATTGAGGCAGTTTTTGTACAAGGCATAAGCAGAGGTATTGCCAAAATATTACTGATCATTTTTGCCTTCATTGACCTTTTATCTTCTTTTCCTGGTCTCCAGAAAATATGAAGTATTATCCAGACACTTCCTAACTTTCACGTCCATGTGTGTGTGTGTGTGTGTGGGGGGGTGTTGAAAGTGGCAGATCCTGTTCTCAGTCAGACTTGGACTCTCTGTCTGGGTGACCCAGAAGATATGTTGCAGCAATATGAGATCATCTTAAAGAACTGATTTTCTATGTCCTATAATGTTCAGAAAAAGAGATTGAAAAATTGTAAAATTTTAGTTAACTTTAGGACCCTTAGAATGTTAAGGGTCAACAATAAAACTCAGATGTTGTAGAAGAAAACTTCATCACGGCATCTTGAGGTCTCTGTAGACATAACACCCTCTGTCAGCTCCTCTATTACTTTTTCTTTCTGTTCAAATAATTTTTTAGAAGCAGAAAGATTTGAGAAGTTACAAAGTATTTTTTCAATACCTATAGAGTGAGAAAATTCATTTACTGTAATCTAACACCCCCCCCCCAATATAGCAAAGTCCTTAAACCCTTGGGAACAAAGCAATTCTAAGGCTATTTCACTATGTGGTATTAGAATATTTTTGGAGGGATAAAAAAAGACTTTTACAAATCTTGCCCTAATATCTACCTCAAGCAAGTAAAAAAAGATGACAATTGAAAAAGAAATCCAAAAGAAAATTTCTTTCAATAAAATTGTTGGGATATTGTGAAATTTTCTCTTTCTCCCCTCAAATGAAGTGGGAAAGACTACAGGTGCCAACTCAGAAAACTTGGTGTGCATGTTTGTGTGGGCATATGTGTGTGGATGTGTGTGTGTGTACATATATCCTGGTGTTTGCAAGGTATAGAATCCTAAGTTTTCCAGCATCTTCACAATGCATAGGTAGTGGCTAACCATGAGAGATTAAATTGAGAGAAATTAGCCTATCCTGGGTTTATAGGCTGAACTGCATTTCCTCCAAATTTATATGCTAATGGCCTAACCCCAGCTCCTTAAAATGTGAATGTATTTGGAGGTAGAGTCATTTAAGGTTAAATGAGATTATTGGAGCAGGCCTTAATTCAATATGACTGGTATCCTTATCAAGAAAGATTCAAACTTAAACACAGAGAGAAAAGACCATGTGAAGATGCAAAGAGATGATGGCCATCTATAAGCCAAGGAGAGGCTGTAGAGTAAACTAACTCTGCCCACACCTTGATCATGGACTTCCAATCTCTACAACTCTGTTGAAGTAAATTTTTGTTGTTTGAGCCACCCAGTCTTTGGTACCTTGTCATGGCAACCCTAGCAAACTAATATAACTAGGAACTGGCTAAATTTTGACTTCAGATATGGGACAATGATGTGGGTATGTTTTGTGGACCAGTATGAGCCCCATGGAAGACAGAAGAGATAGTGCCATTTTAAATTCTGTCAATGAACAGTAACTGAGGGGTCAGTACGACTCAGCGAAGGAGGGAGACTAAATGCCCAGGGGCTAAAGGATGAAATGAATGTTCTTCATGATGGGATAATTCAGGGGGGACAGTCGCAGCAGAGGAATGCTGGAGAGACTATTCCCATGAGAAAAAGAAACAGCTTAGCAAATCTCTGAAACTGAGAAGAAGTTAATGGCAGGTGACAGCAGTGCCATGGAGCAGGACATCTCCTGCAGCTCAGCTCTCTCACGTTTCCAACACATCCACAAACACTGAAGAGTTACAGTCACAGTTTGCAAGGTGGTAGGTAGGAGGGGAAAGGGGTCATTTCTGACCTAAAGAAGTACTAAGAGGAAAGAGAAAAGAGTCTTACCTTTAAAACTTGAAAATCATATCATTAACTTAAATTGGATATTTTGCCCACCGAACCACTTGTGAAATTAAATATGACAAAAAGTCAATTATTTTATAGACATGACTTAAAAAGTGATAGAATCAAGAATGAGATCTCATCCACAGGCAAAGAAATGGTTGATAATAAATATCTTCTGCTTGCCCTCTATGGAGTCCTGTGTACATAACGTTAAGTTCCCACTTTAATAAAAGTCAATACCAAATATGGTTTGATGCTCCCAGTTAAATACTTAGCATAAGGGAGGCAAATTTTTACCTCTTTGCTGTTAGGATTTTTGAGTAGGTCTGAGAATTAAACTGGCATAGAATAAAGAGAAGAAAAGCATACAAATCTATTAAGTTTTCCATGACATGGAGGCTTCCATAAGGAAATGAAAACCCCAAAGAAGCAGGAAAAACTCAGTGAGTTTCTGCACAGTTGAACAGAGAAAGGCAATTGCAGAAAAGTAACTAAATGATGGGGGGAGACTAAGGAAGATTTGTAGATCACTATAAAAGTTTTGAGAAAGGCCGTGTTATGGCCCATTACTTCACTTTTAAGAAACACAGTTGATAGCAGCCTCTTCTCTGATTTATCCCATGTAAATTTCAACTTGCTCAGCTTGGTGGTGTCCCTAGGTGGGGTTCATTTGTTTCCATGTGCATAGATTTTATGTTTCCTGATTTTTGTGTTCTCAAAACTTCTGTAATGACCTATGTGGAAATTATTTTAACAAGATCTGATTGTACAAAATTCTCTTAGCTATGGTACCTTCTTGAAGAGAGTTTCTCTCTTACTAGTATAGGAGTGCATCTTCCACATGAAAGCTTTTAATTCCTGCTTTCAGGGGGAAAAAAGGAGATTAGAATACCCCTCTTTCATCTGTTGGTTGTCAAGTGCCTTTAGCTCAAATAATACTTTGCCAAGGTGACACACATTGGGTGGCTTATATTCTGCCACCTTCATTAGGAAATTCTTGAGAGTTGAACTGACAGCAGGTATTAGGCTTTTTCAAATACATAGTGACATTTAATTCTCTTAGAAGTCCTGCAAAGTCTCCATTATATATACACAGTCAAGTTCTAAATTTCCTGCAACATATGAAGAGAAAAGCTTGGAATTTGAACTCTGCTATATCTGTCTAAAGTCCAGATACTTTAAACTATGCCCAACTGTATTGTCCTCTACTTCTTGGTAATTGCAATAAGAATTTTTAAAAGGAAAAAGGATGTTCTATTTCTTCCTGATGAAGGCTGTTCATCAGAACTTGAACAATTACCAGTAATTTGGCTATTTTAATTAATTCAGAAATTTTCATAATATATTTACTGGTTACTTGGCAGTATGCCACCTACTGTAATTTATTTAAAGAATAATGCATAATCTTTAACCTTCAAAGAGCTTACAATTTAGCAATGTAATGGAGGGAAGAATTTCATAATGTGAACGATCTAAATAATAGTTCAGATCATCTCAGAAATATTTCTGTGAGGAATAAACACATGCACTAAGACAAGAAAAATTTGAAACGGCTCAGGAAAGCATGAGATAGTTACCAAAGCACCCAACGAAATACAGGACAGAAATTGGAAAGTTTAGATATTCGAAGGTGTTGAAAATACACAAAGAAAGGGGAACTAAAAAGTAAACATGACATTATGTATATCTCAAGCATTTATCTCTGGAAGTAGACTACAGGTCTTTTTTGCTTTTCAAAAGATCATTTTCTGATGAATTGATATGTAATTTAAAAAATAAAAGCATTGAATTTCACTTTTTATCTCTTTTTTGTCTTCATTAGCTTTAAAATCTGTAAAATAAGGCCATATCCTCATGCAATAAGGGAAAAGGTCATGATCAAAGTTTTGAGATACACAAAAATCAAGAAATATAAAATCCACCCAGAAAGAAACAAATGAGCCTTCCCAACATCACTCATAAGCCAGCAAATTAAAATTCCTGTGGGTGAATCAGAAATGATGCTGTCAACTGTGTTTCTTGGAAGTGAAATAATAACCAAAACACAGTCTGTCTCAAAACTTTCATAATAACCTGTAAAAACATTTGCATTTTAATAATATTTAGGCTACAAAATACCATAAGTGCTGTTAAACAGCAACATAACAAATCTCAATTAATTTCCTTCAAAACTGTTACTTCCTAAATTGTGCTCTGAGAAATCCTATGTCCTTACAATAGTTAACGGATTTTAGGTGCCAGAAATGCACTGAAGGGTTTTATGACCAATTATTTGGGAAAAAGAAATGATTTACTAGAAGTTTCAAATGTGCATTAATCACAAAAAATTCTAGAATATTCAATATTCTGATGTGAATAGTGAATTTTCAAGGGAGGACACCCTATGAGAATTTTTAAAATAACATTCAAACATGGAAAATGTTTACATAACAACTTATACTATCATAAGAGATTAAAAGGTAGCTTGACTCACTGTATTAAAAAGGGTAACTGAAATATGTCAATGTGGAGAATTCTGAACTATTAAGTGTATTAATTAAACTGGTGGTAATACATTTCATAAAGTATGAAGTAGTTTACTAACCTGTATAAAACATCAGTATCATGGTACAACTTGTGCTAAGCATGAGGTTTGAGGTATGAGGCAAATTATTTGGAGATATTTTTTGCTACAATGGCTGAGAATGTCATAATGTCCAAACCAAACTTAACCAAAGTTGTAAAAAATCATGACACTTTTTTCATTTTTTTTTTGTTTTTCAATTTTTAATAAAGTACAATTTAATATATGCAGAATATAACTTGATAATTTTAATAATATCACATATCATACTTTGCAATGTGACTATATTAGAGTGAGGTGAGTCACACACAAAACATAGGTGTGAAATAGAAGGGAATGCCAAAAGCTCAGTAATCAAGAGAAACCATATTTTAAAAGAAACTTTTCTAAAAGTCAAAATTAATGGAGAAATCTGTGTTGAACACAATATCAAAAATTTCAGTACAGATACATTCATGATTACTGAATTTTTCCTTTGCCTCAGGCCTTAATATGGCTCATGGCCCCACTGGTTCTTTGCAATAGCTTTCTTCATAAATTAGTTAGAAATTGTATGCATAAAATATTAAACATAAAATTGGTCTCATGGAAAATAGTATAAAATTTTGTTGGGTTCCTCATTAGTGTTCTGATTTATTTATATTATTATTATAATGGGAAAAAGTACTAAACAACTAAATAATAATAAAACTTTCTAAAAGTTAGAAACAAATGATAGTTTCTACAAATCAACTATTTCCATGATTTTATTAAGTTGACTTTTGTTTCAAAGACTCTTTTCCTAAAGTTATTGTTGTTAGGTTTTTGAACCAATATTCAATGGGGAAATATATTTATACTTAGGGATAAAAACCTATTCATCAGCCAGGATACATCTTTTGTGGTACCATTTGCCACAACAGCTTATGTTAAACATTTTTTGACAGAGCATTTATGCTGTTTGGTAGGTAGTTATAATATATGGAAAATTCCTCCCGCAACATTTGGTACATGCCTGGTGGCATTAAAAAAAAGAAAAATTCTAGAACTTATCTAGGGAGTCATTTGAAATTTGCCCACTACGAAAATCTGTTTTGTGCAGATTGTGTATTTATTTGAGCAGTAAAACAGATGCAGAGTGTATTTTGTCTTTCACTATTTTTCCTTATGTTTAATTGTAACTTATAGCCAGAAAGAAGATATAAAATACAATCAAGTGGGGGAGAAAAACACATTCAGAAAAGCAATTTTGATCATAAGCGTGTGGTATCTATAGAAACTGTTATGTTAGAAAAGGGTTTGCCATTTCAGTGATCAAGTTAATGACGGTATCGTTAGATCTCTATTTTAACACAGCAGTTTCATCACATATTACACTTTATGCAGCTGAGCTATTACATAACTAATTTAGCTTTTCAACATATTGGAATCAGAAATTCTTTTATTTCATAGAGAACAAAAGGAATACTGAATATTTGGAATAAATAATGTTTCGTTTAGAAACAAGTTACAGTGTTGTGGTGAGGTATTTTGATGAACAGATCCCTTGTAAGAACTGTGTGTTCTGCCTCCTTCGTAAAAGGCAGGTGCAATCCATGAGGTTACCAGACCCAGTTTTGATCTGGGAGAATACGCAGGTGTTAAATTAACTAAGAGAAATGTTCTCCAGTCCTTGAAAGCTGATGCAACATATGGAACGTTATAGCGTTTCTTAAACAAAAATACAAAGCAAGAGAAGTGGGAAGGAAAAAAAAAGTCTACGTGGTTCAACTCCAAACTATTTTCTAATCATTATTCATAAGTATAAATTTCCATATACCATGAGAACAGATCTCTGAGAAATGGATTAACAAACACTTACTTCAATTTGTATGCATCTCCAGACTCTGCTGTGAATTAGCTGAACTGTTACCAAAAGAAGGACTTCCTAGGCCATAAGCTCTGTGTTTTTGAGGTTGTGGCGCATACCAGTTTGAGAGCCCAAGTACTAGTCTACCAACAGTCCTCCCACACCAACTCTCCCAGCACTGGGGAAAGACTATGTTGCATTATTTTATCATCCTCTTGATCTTCCTCAGACTAAGCACACAAACAATGATTTTTCTATAATGCTAAGTAAGTTTTCTCCTTCAGATAAGCTCTTGATACAGGGTGATGGCGGCCCGGCCCACCCAGCCAAGCGCACTGATGGACCTGCAGCGCCTCCTGGGGATGCGGGTGCTGAGGCAGGGGGCGGAAGAATCAGCAGGTGGGAGGGTGGGCATTGGCGGCCGCAGGAGGCTCCAGCAGCCAGAGGAGCCAGACAACTGCCTAGGAGACACCTCCAAGTTGTCAGCTTTGCCCCTGCAGTAGTACCTCCGCCCCCCACCTCTGTCTCCCGCTCCTTGCACTCTTCATTTTTAGAAAGAATTCCATAGAGTTTTGCTAGCTCCACAGTTCACAAAGCTCCTTCTCTTGTCTGTCTCTCTGTGTCCCACACCCACCCATAGGAGCTGACAGGGCAAGGGTTGTACTATACTGATACATAGTCCCTCCATTCAGGGCTTACTGGGTAACCCCCTATTTCTTAGGCCTGGACAATTTCATGAAGGGACTATATCAATTCATTAATGTACTCATTCACCGTTCCCAAGCTGAAAGGACTGTATCCATTCATTTGTTACCCAGTCTTGGACCAAAGTAACTACAAAGGACCCGCACAACCATATATGCCCCTAGCCTAGACAAAGAACCCAGGGGGAGGTTTTTCCAACTTGGGTCTTTCCCATTGCCAGAAGCTCTGGTACTTTTTCTGTTTTCTTTTCTGTATAATAAAACCTATCTTACCACCGATCTGTGATCTGTGGTTAGTGGGTTCATCCTTCCAGTCCCCAAGACCGAGTACCTACTGAAGAAAGAAATTCTGGTCACACTCTGTTATACCAATCACCTTCATTGTTTTCTAGAGAACATTTCCAGCTGAGCTGTAGTTGGATATGAGATAAATCTGTGGGTATCACAAGCCTCTCAATAAAAAGGATGTCTTTTCAGACATACTGAAAATTATATTTTCCCATCTGTGTCTTCATTTCAAAGGGCCACTATAATTTTTTGGAGAGATAACTCATTATTATTACATATGTTTTCTTTCCAATTGGAGCCTTTCCAAAAGATAGCATATTCCGGAGTCATTAGCTGGAATGTTTATAAAAGCAAATGCAGGATCCAAATTCGGCACTCCAGTCCTACATGTAAATGAGAAGCAGAAAGAATGAACAAAATCCTGTTTGAGATTTTAAAGATCATGATACAATATGTCCCATGTCATATTTTTAATCCTATCATTACTCTGTTATGCTCTAGTGACTTGACTTTTCCTCTCTCTAATATTTAGTTGCTCCTTTTTCATTTTCTCTGTTGTGTCTCACTATGGTGTCAAATCCAATGCTCTATTTATATAAAATAAAGCATGTTCTTCACTCCTCAACAACCTCTGTCAACTTTGTATTTTATCCCAAATGGTCTTCAAGAAATTTCATGTGTGACAGTGACCAGAAACAAGGAGCATATTGATCGTACATTTGATTTATTATCCTCACCATATCTTTACAGCACAAAGGAAACATTTGTTCTCTACTCTTTTATATTTTTAAAACAAAATTCCAAATGTTCTAAGTGGCAAACACCAAAATGATTCTAGTTGTTGTGGACTGAATCTATAACCACCATGAAAAGAGATAATTGGGACTGGAAATTTTTAACTATACTTATTGATGCAAATCACTTACTGTGTCAAATGTCAAGCACTGTTCCAAGTCATGAAATGTGTCTTTACTCCCATTGCTCAGTATTTTATGTGAAAGGCAGACAAACAGATACAGCGGTTAGGGTCTTATAAGAAATAAATGCTACAATCACAGAAGTGATGAAATTTAATTAAGGTACTGTTTAAAAGAGAATGAGCCGGAGAGAGAAAGGACAGTGCTCCCAACAGCAGAAAGCGTTCAACACCCCTGGGCACTGCTGGGGAAAGCAGGGAGTAGATCTGGAGGGGGAAACATGAAAACAGCCAGGACGCCAGAAAATTACCCATCAGGGAAAAAACAGATGCCTAAGGAATCTTGGACTCACAGAAGATTGGTAGGTGGGCCCTGTGGGGATGAAAACAGATGGGAACAATCTCACTCCTTTCTTGGGTGATAATCCATCCCTTCTGCTAGTCCTGATACTCCGTAATGTCTCCGCTTGTAGCTCAGGACTGAGGTGATATCACTGCTTATGACCCTGAAGTGTTTTATGTGAAGACAATAAAACAGAAGGATATTCTGACTTTTTAGACTATATTAGATAGTTATTTACTTTTTTCTTCATAAACATGCCCAACAGAATAATTCAAATAGCTTGTCAAGTAGCTGCTAGCTTATAGCCCCCTTGTTGTTTCTCTGTGCAAACCTCTTCTCTTGCCACGCAAAGGAGAGTAGCTCCTTGGAATATTAACTGAGTGCATGGGTAGTGATTTAGTTCAATAATTAATAGTTCACCTCTTTGTTTCTCTGAATCTAAGGGAATTACTGAAAGAATTTGTTATGGACTGAACATTTGTGTCTCCTTTAAAAGTCGCTTGTTGACGTTCTAATCCCCTAGTACGTCTGTGTTTGGAGATAGGGTCTCTATAGAGGTCATTAAGATTAAACGAGAGGTCATAAGGGCAGGGTCCAGATCTTATAGCATTAATGTCCTTATAAGAAAAAACTGCGAAGAACTCCCCCTCACCATATAAAAGGACAAGAAGAGGTGTCTGTCGGCAAGAAGCCAGATACCTCATAGGGAGCTGAGTCAGATGGCCCGCCCCAGCTTCCAGAACTATGAGAAAATAAATTTATAATGTTTATGCCACCAAGTCTGTGGTATTTTGTTATGGCAATTGAGCTAGATAATATGGAAACAGAAAACTCCATTTCCATATTGGCCTAAAAAGAGTGGCAGGGAGAGGCTCAAATGCTTAATATTGGATACCTTTTCCCCCTTTCTTGAGACACTTTACTAAGAAGAATGTGTATCCAATGTGCTCAACACTAATATGAAACCAAGATCTAAACACACACGAAAGAAAAAACACAGATATAGTCTAGGAAGGGGGGTGGTGAAAGAGGGGAGGAGAATTGAAGGAGGGTGATTGGCGGGATGAGGGAGAGCAATTGGTGAGATCTCACCTAATGTGTTCAGCAGAATTCCTGGTTGAGGCTCAACTACAACTTGGATTCTACCTTAAGATTGAAAATAATGTAACCTAAATATTTGCAACCTCATATTAATTTGAAATAAAAAGAAGTTGAAATATTTATTGTTCATTCTCTTCAGATTCAATCATATATTCTTGCTTTTTGTATATTGGGAAGGTTAATTGGATTCTGAACATTTTGCATATTATGTTTTATAGACTATGGATTCATCACTATTGCCTCAAAGAGTACACATATTTTTTGTTTTATTAGAAAACTAATTTGCTTAGACTAAATCATATAGAGATGTATGGCAGGTTCAGGGGTCAGCACTAAACCTAGGCTGTCTATACACAGATGATTTCTTTTTCTTGATGCTGCCTTTTCTGAAGTTTTCACATTTATCTCCAGTGGATTTTAATTGTCTTGACATCCTTCCCTGAAACTCTTGAGTGAGACAGATAATGGGTTCTTTTTTTCTCAGTTTAGCTTCTCTGACCCTGCAACCACAGTTATAACTACAGCCACCCTCAAGAGAACAAAAATAAAACTGGGCAACTCATTTTATATCCTTTTTCTTGATCTCAATTTTGATTGACTTTTGATTTTTGACTATGTTTACACAAATGTTTCAGAGCCCTACTGTAGGGGATGCCAAGAGTCAGACGACCTCTGAGCAAGATGATCTGCAGCTGAGGGGTGGACCCTTGGGCCATTCATGAGTAGATGCTCCTCCTGGAATAAGAGCCGGAGCCTTCAGCACATAGTCATTGTTAATTACTCCTCTCACCTGTATTGTTCCATCTCAATAAAAGGCCAGTGCAGAGGTGCTCAGGGCTACCCTGCAAAGAAGGGCTAGCCCGCCTCCCTCAAAGTTGCACTACTAATCCTCATCATGCCTGGTTCCTTCCTGTGGTGATGGAGACCAGGGCCATGGGGACCTGACGGGTTGTGATACCCTCCCCTACTGGTTGTTTTATACATATTGCTCAGATTTTATCACTTTTTTGTGTGAATATTGATCTAGTTTATAACTGTTGTTGTGGGAAGGTCCACTACTCACCCCTTCAGATTGGAAGCAGGACTCTCTCTTATACCTGTTTTAACCAAGGTTTATAGTGGTACATATATCTTTGCAGTAAAATGATTTTTGGTCCTCTGGGGAGGGACCTAATAATGGGATTTCAAAATCAAATGGAAGGTCAACTTTTAGTTCTTTGAGAATTCTGAACTGGATGTTGGAATTATCAGAGAAACTGATGTAATTATGCTTAATGGTGAGGTAAAGCAAAACATGTTCGTGATGAAACAAAACATAGGACATACTAGAAAAGAAGCAGGAAACAGACCCAAATGCAATATCTAAAGTAAATTTTGGAGCTGAAAAACATGACATTGAAAATGAGAGATTCACTAGCTGGGCTTGATATCACAGGGTTACAGTAGAAGAAAAGTTGAAGGCAGACATATAAAAATCAATCAGAAGAGAGAAAAAAAAAGATTGAAGTGATGTATTAAGTGTTGCAAATAATGTATAGGTTAATATCAGAAGGTCTCCTGTCTCAAAATGAGAGAAAATAGAATAGGAAAGAGACAATATTTGAAGAAACAGAGGTAAGAAACAATTTAAACCTGGAGAAAGAGGTACATTTATAGATTTAAGAAACTTATTGACACATGAACAGGAAAAATTTGAAGAAATCCATACTCTAGGATTATAGGAATTAAACTGCTGGAAGCTAAGATGTAAAATCTTGAAGGTATCCAGAGGAAAAATACATCTTATATATAGGAGAAAAACAGTCTTCTAACACATCACAGACTTATCAACAAGAGGTGTGAAGATTGGGAGACAGTGGAAAGTCTCTTTAACAAAACAAGGAAAGGAAAGGAAAACAAAACATCAAAGATCAACAAAGAATTCTTTATTTTGTGGAAAATATTCTCTAAGAACTAAGTAAAATAGTCACTTGTCATATAAATTAAAATAGAAAGAGTAATACATAAAATTAAAAAGAAGAAATAGGCATCCTGAATAGTTCTGCATCCACTTCAATTGAATTCAAATCTAAAATCCACAAAGTAAACCCTAAGCTGAGATTATTTCACTGACAAATACTACCACATATTTAAAGATTAAATAATACTAATTCTACACAATCTTTTTTAAAAAATAGAGAGGCAGAGAAATATTTTCCAAGGAATTTTATGTGCATATAAGGGCAACACTACCAAATCCAGATAAAGAGCTTAGAAGTAAATAAATCTACAAACCAACAATATCCCTCATAAACATAGACGCAAATACCCATGGCAATTTATTAACAAATCAAATACAGCAATTCACATTTGTAAAAAAGGATAATGCATAATTACTGAGTGAAATTTGTTCTAGAAGTGCAAATGCTAAACCAATTTGAAAATCAATCTAATTTATCCTAATAATAGAATGGGGGGGGCTTGTAATTAACTTAATAGATGCAGTAAAATCATTTAAAAATTCATTAAAATGTCTCTCAGAAAAGTAGTAATTAATATGAACTTCCTTTTTCTGATAAAAAAGGAGTCTTTAAAAAGCTTCCACAGGCACAGAAACATCATTGCAGAGTTCCTATAGTAACATCATTTTGAATTAAAATATTAATGACCAATATATAACACTTGAACTAGATTTCACCATGACTCACAGTTTAGGTTTGTGTACTGTACTATACTGTATTAGTATAACAATTCAGGTAACAAATACCATATGCCTGTATGCCTTTCTGAATACCTGTACCCTACTTCCTTTTCTTTATCTGTATAATGGTAATAATAATATTTATCTTATGGAGTTTTTGTAAGGATGTAATGAGTTAATTGATGTGAGATGATAAGAATAGCACTTGGCACATAAGTGCTTTGTGTTTTTATTTAATACAAAAAATATAATAACTATCATGTGAAACTGCTAATTGCCTTTCATATATATCAAAGAACTTGGATAAGAATCCCACATACTATCTGTCAGTCAGATTACCGACATTTTACTGTCTCCAAACTGTTATTATTCTGAGGAGATTTTTCTCCACTCAGACTGATTTCATTTTAAATGACTACTTCTATTTATTGTAATATGGGGATCCCGTAAGTAAAAGTTTAGTGTCATCACTTCACATATTCATAATATTTACATTTAGTTGGTTCTAATCTGTCTGAGCTGCAAAAAAAAAAAAAAAAAAAAAAAAAAACCACACACATTTTCATGGAACTCAATATAATAGTAGTCATACTTTCAACAGAGCGGTTGATTGAGAATATTTCATAATGACAACAAAGCAAATTTGAATATAAATCAATGTTGATGAATTATTCATCAAAATGAGTATTTGAATAATGGAAGAGTATTGGGCAATTATAAGACATGCTTACTCACATCATATGGGAACTATATGATGAAAAATTGTTATCTGCCTCTTGTAGATGGAAAACTAGAAAGTAAGAGCTGATTCAGGTGTCCAGGGCCTCACTGCTGGGGAGGTTACAGATTCAAACTCTGGTCTGCCTGATTCCAGATACATTACTATGCTTTCTCCTTCACAGTAATGTATCACACATATTACTTGTAAATTCCCAACCAAAACCTGCTGCCTGTGCAGGATCCTTGCAATAACTGCAGTGCCCAGGTACCTGTGACATGAACTCTGAGAACTGCTCCTTTACGGGATGCTTCCTCTGACTGTGATTCCCCATCCCAGTTCTCCAATAACACACGTGCCTTCCACTTCATTGACTTCCTGCAGCCTGGTAAAAGTGATCCCTGAAAGCCTGCTTACCTCTTAAACTTTTCAGAAAATCAGAACATATCCTTCTGAGCTAGCATGATTGCTTATTTTCTGTTTCTTCACAGCAGGTTTCATAATATATCTTTAACACTGCAGTTCATTATGTCTTTTGCATGAAAATTAATTGAATCCTAGCAGTAGGTCCATCCTTCACCATTGATTATTTCCCTCCCTCTACTTCTCTGTGATTTGTTCTTGTCATGTTTGTCTTTACCTAAGATTTAGTTTTTTTTAACATTTCTGCTATCTAGACACACCCCAGCAATCAGAGATGCACATTTAATCCCTCAGCCTGACAGCATGTTGTAAATGCTAAAAGTGTAAGAAAGTAAAAGACAGTGTTTCTTTTCAAATTGGAAATGTTAATTATAAAGTAATTAAAATAGCTAATACAAAATAATTTAAGCTAGAAAACATAAGCTCCTCTAACTCTTACTCTCATGTCCACAATAAAAAATGCACATTTAAAAGAGGATAAATGTTATCAAATTTCCATCTAAAGAATTCATATGTATTTCGCTAACACCACCAACAAATAAGAGTGCCAATTTCCACATACACTGACTATATTAGTCGGGGTTCAAATAGGAAAACAGTACCTCTAAGCTTATTTATTTTTATTTTTTATATCAGGTAAATGTAAGGGTACAAATGATTAGGTTACAAGGTTTGCATTTGTTAGGTAAAGTCCCTGTTGTAGTTGTGTCCTGTACTCAGGAGGTGTGCCATATGCTCTTACACTGTGCCCATTAGGTGGGAGCACACCAATTTCTCTCCCTTCTCCACTCTCCCGCCTCCCCCCAACAAATAGAAAGTTTGTTACAGAGATACTAGAAGAATTAAGAAACCAAACCAGGGATGGGGGGCAACTCTAAGATTAGTAACAGTAGGAAGCTCCTGCTATCACTCTGAGGAGTGAAGCGCTGGCACAGCAAATTAGGGGTTAACATTGGGTATGGTAAGTAACCTTGGTTTGAGGAGAATTTTGTGTCACTGACATAGTCTACAATTGCTATCACATGATAATAATAAAAAATAGACTAATAGTTGGTTTCAACATGACTTTTAAATTATCTTTACACAATGTATTACCTACACACATTGTTTCACTGCATTAGGTATGACCCTGAAGGGGGGACAATGGAAGGAGGAGGTGTCCCACGAGTAAGGCAGTTGGATTATTGGGTAGAACTGGAGCCAAGAAAACTGCTACTGGGCCCAAACCAGTACCCTGAAAGAAAGGAGGTTGGGGAAGAAATAACCTGTTTTGTTCTTTCTGTCAAACGTTTAGTCTCCCACTAGTCCATTCCCTTGTCAAACTTAGCTGGGCATTCACTTGACATTTGTACATGGGCAATGTAGTCTGCAAGAGCTAGCTCTCCTACAATGAAGAACAAAGCAGAGAAGAGCAGGAAATGAAGTTGAAAGTAAAACAGTCAAATAATCAAAAGTTTTAGACTCTAGAGATCACTAAGTCTTTGAATGGGTCTAACAGTTTTAAATATTTATTGCCCACTTGTTGTTATCTTTTTAAAAAACTGCTTGTTTTATTTGCAAAATTTTATTTTGGATCATGTATGCAATCATTTAAAGAAAATTTTTGGTAGTTTCTTTATTTTTGTTCACTCTTGGTCATATAAATTCACAATTTCCTCTACTTTGCCTTTGTATTTTGTATCATTTCTATTCAAAAGGGTTTTTTTTTCCTTTTTTTTCTTTTTTTTTGGCCAGGGCTGGGTTTGAACCTACCACTTCCGGTGTATGGGGCTAGTGCCTTACTCCTTTGGCCACAGGTATCGCCCTCTATTCAAAAGTTTTATGAAAGATTTTCTGCATACTAATATCATAAAAATTGTCTCCTTAAATTAGTTTTTGTATTTTGGTGGCTTCACTATCTCTGTTTAATTTTTCAGTCTTTCTGAAATAGATCTGTGGACAGTGTTTGCTAAAGATTGAAAATATTATTTTTTCAAATAATTATCAAGTGTTCTTAACATATTTTATTAAATAGTCTATATTTTCCTCATTTATCTGAAACATTACCATTGCCATCCTTAAAGTATATTTTTAAAATACTTTTAAACCTAATTAAACTTTCTGAAACTTAAACATAATCGCTTTCATTTTATGAAGGAAATAGCCTTAATCTTTAGGAGATAAAAAATAATTACAAATAATCCTATGCCCCCTTAATATAATGGTGGTGACTGGCTTTACTTTATCATTTCTGATAAACTAGCTAAACGTTTTTGTCATCTTCTTGGGTGGCTTTGACTTCTTTTTCCTTTTTATTCATGCATAAATGGACAAAAATTATACTTAGTGATGCTCTGTGGCTCAAATATGAATAAATATAATTTTGTTATGGAAAGGATATCCAGGTAGTAATGAACCTGAATATCATTCATCAATAAGTTGTTTTGTTTCCATGGCTTTGCAGAGAGATAGATGGAGATGATTTCTAATTACATTCCACTATGGTCTGAGAAGATACATGATATAATTTCTATTTGTAATTTCTTGGGACATGTTTAGTGGTATAGATGTGATAAATTTAGAAAATATTCCAAGAGCTGATGAGAAAAACATATATTTGGTGGTTGGGAGTAGGATGTTCAACAAATGTCAGTTAGTTCCATTTATTCTAGAATTCTGTTTAAGTCCATTGTTTCTTTGTTTATTTTTATTTTTTAATTTTTGAAGGATCTGTCCTGTTCAGTCAGAGGGGTATTGAAGTCCCCATGTAATATGGTCCTACCTACCATTTATCATTTTACATCAAGTAGGTTTAACTTTATGAATCTGGGTACACAGGTAGTTGATGTGTAAACATTTAGAACTGTTATGTCTCCTTGTTGAATTGTTCCCTTTAGCATTATGTAATGATCATCTTTGTCTACCTTTACTTTTTTTATTTGAAATACCACACCAGCTTTTTTTAAGTTTCCATTTGGAGGAAATATTGTTTTCCACTCCTTCACTTTGAGTCTTAATGAGTCATTGTGGGTTAGATGTGTTTCCTGAAGATAAAAGATAATTGGCTTATATTTTCCTATCCATTCAGTCAGCCTATGTTTCTTGAGTATCAAGCCATTCACATTTATTGAAAGAATTGGTAAGTGTGGTGGGTTTCTGTTCTTTCAGTTGAGTGGAACATTATTGCTCAATTTTACTTCTTGAGCCTTTGTGGTGACTGGGCTCTGACTTTTATCTTTTGAGACATTGGTAGGCATTTATTATGCTAACTCTTGAACAGCATAACAATCTAACAAATCATCTCAAGGAACCTGAAATTCTAGCAGAAGGAAAAAGATAACCAATGTGAGAGCAGAACTAAATGAAAAAGGGGACAAAAGAATTACACAGAAGATAAATGAAGTAAAAATCTGGTTCTTTGACAGACAAAAAGAATTTGACAGGCTACTTACCAGATTAACCAGAAGCAAAAAAGAAAGGAATCTAATAAGCTTAATCAAGAATGAAACAGGAGAAATCACTACTGACACCACTGAAATACAAAATAATATCTCTGAATACTATAAAAACTACTATGCACACAGACTTAACCATGTGAAGGAAAAAAACAAATTGATAGAAACACACAACACCCCTAGACTCAATCAAGAAGAAATAGAATTCCAACAGACCAATATCAGTACTGAAATTGAAGCAGCAATAAAAAACCTCCCAACAAAAATGTATTCTGAACTAGATGGTTTCACAACTGAATTTTATCAGATTTACAAAGAAAAACTTGTACCAATTCTGCAGAAATTATTTCATAACATCAAGAAGGAAAGAATCCTCCACAACATGTTTTATGAAGACAATATCACCTTGATACCAAAACTAGGAAGAAGCCCAATGGAAAAAAAAAAGAAAACTATAAATAAATATCACTTATAAATGTAGAGCCAAAAGTTATCAATAAAATCCTAGCAAACTGAAAGCTGTACATCCAAAAAAAAAATTATTCACCACAGCCAGGTGGGCTTTATCCTAAAGATGCAGGGATGGTGCAACATATGTAAATATATAAATGTAATGCACCACAAAATTAGAAGTAACAACAAGGACCACACGATGCTCTCAATTGACAGAGAAAAACAGTTTACAAAATTCAGCATACTATTAAGACAAGAATGATTAACAAGATAGACATAGAAGAGACTTAACTCATAATTATAAAAGCCATATATGAAAAACCCACAGCCAAAATCTTTAGCAATAGAAACAAATCTAGAGGCATTGCTCTACCAGACTTCAGGGTATATTACAGGTCCACAATAATCAACACAGCATGATATTGGCACAAAAATAGAGACATAGACATATGGAATAAAATAGAAAATCTAGAAATTGAATCAACCTCTTATCACCATCTGATCTTTGAAAAACCAAACAAAAACATAAAATGGGGAAAAGAATCCTTATTCAGTAAATGGTTCCGGGGAAATCAGATAACCACTTGTAAAAGACTGAAACTGGACCTGCACATTTCATCACTTACAAAAATTGACTCATGATTAATAAAAGATTTAAATCTAATATATAAAGTGATAAAAATTCTAGAAGACATCATAGGAAAAACTCTTGATGATTGAGCTTGGGGAAAGATTGTATGAAGAAGACACCATTGGTAATAGCAACAACAAAAATAGATAAGTCAGACTCAATTTAGCTAAAAAGTTTCTGTTCAGCTAAGGACACAACAAGTAAAGTGAAAGACAACCTTCAGAATGGGAAAAGATATTTGTATGTTATGTATCTGACAAAGGGTTGACAACTATAATTTACAGATAATACAAATTAATAATCAAAAAAAGTTAACAATCCCAAGTATCACTGGGCAAGAGACATAAACATAGCCTTCTCTGAAGAAGACAAAACAA
>NW_003852459.1:1819448-1821306 GCF_000181295.1 Otolemur garnettii
TTGAGGGAAGGAGGCAGGGAGGAGGGAGAAGACAGGAGAGAAGGGATGGGGATTGGTGTGCTCTCACATAATGGGCACCATGTAAGGGGATATGGCACACCTCCTGGGTGACAGGCACAATTACAATAGGCACCTTACCTAACAAATGCAAACATGGTTACCTAATCATTTATACTCTCATTTTAATCTGAAATGAAAACAAAAAATTAAAAGTAAAATTAAAAAAAACCCATAGCTAATATCATTCTGAATGGGAAGAAACTGAAATTGAAATTAGAACTACAGACAGACAAGATTGCCAATTATCACTGACATAATGCTTGAAATCCTACCTAGCCAGAGCAATCAGATAAGAGAAGGAAACCAAGAGTATCCAAATGTGGAAAGAAGAGGTCAAACTATAATATGATGTTATAACTGGAAAACTCCAAAGATACTGCCAAGAGACTCCTGGAATTGATAAATAAATTTAGCAAAGTTGCAGGTTACAAAATCAACATACACAAATCAGTACCTTTCATATATGCCAACAACCATCATACTGAGAAGCAAATCAAAGACTCAACAACTTTCAAAATAGCAACAACAACAACAAAATATCTAGGAATATATTTAACTAAAAGGGTGAAAGATCTCTATGAGGAGAACTATAAAACACTGAAAAAGGAAGTAGTGGAGGATGTAAACAGATGGAAAAACAGATAATGCTCATGGATTGGCACAATCAATGTCGGTAAAATTTCTACATTATCCAAAGTGATCTACAGGTTCAGTGAAATTTCCATTAAAATACCAGTGTCATTTCTTGTGACATTGAAAAATTAATTATTTACTTTATATAGAAGCAGAAAATATACCATATAGTGAAAACAACCTTAAGCAGTAAGAACAAATTGGAAAGCATCAATTTAATGGATTTCAACCTATACTACATGGCTATGCTATGCCAAAACAGCATAGCATTGGCACAAGAACAAAGACATAGATGAATGGATCAGAACAGAAAATCCCCATATAAAGCCATCTTCACATTTCCATCTGATTTTTGGCAAAGCAGACAAAAACATGTAATGGGGAAAGAATCCTTATATTATAAATGGTGCTGGGAAAATTAGATAGCTACATGTAGAAGACTAAATCAGATCCCTCATCTGTCACTACTCACAAAATTTAACTCATGATGTATAATAGATCTAAACCTAAGGCATGAAACTACACAAATTCTAGAAAAAAATGTTGGAAAAAATTCATATAGACATCAGTCTAGGCAAGATAATTTATGAAGAAGACTCCACAATAAAAATAAGTAAATGAGACTTGATCAAATAAAACAAAAAAAAAACCCTCTGTACACCCAAGGAAACAATCATTAGAGCAAACAGATAACCTACAAAGTAGGAGAAAATATTTGCATGCTATACATCCAATAAAGAGTTAACTTAACAATTAAGAATATAAGCATAGGTGACACATTTCTTAATCTGATTGACCCCATCTATGATAAATCTACAGCTAATATTATACTGAATGGAGTAAAACTGAAAGCTTTTTCCACTTAGAACTAGAGCCAGACAAAGTTGTCCTCCATCTCCACTACTATTTAACATAGTGCTGGAAGTTGTAGCCAATACAATCAGGCAAGAGAAGAAAATAAAGGGCATCCAAATGGGAGTAGAGGAGGTCAAACTCTCTCTCTTTGCTGACAATATGAGCTTATACTTAGAGAACTGCAAAGACTCAACCAGGAGACTCCTTGAAGTCATCAAAAAATATAGTAATGTCTCAGGATATAAAATCAATGTCCACAAGTCAGTAGCCTTTGTATATGCCAATAACAGCCAAGATGAGAGACTAATTA
>NW_003852459.1:1821326-1829356 GCF_000181295.1 Otolemur garnettii
CAGAAAGAAATATGGAAGAACATACCATGCTTATGGCTGGGAAGAATCAACATTGTTAAAATGTTTATACTTACCAAAGCAATCTACAGATTCAATGCTATCATTATTAAAATACCAACATTGTACTTTCAAAACTTGGAAAAAATAATTCATTGTTTTGTATGGAACCAAAAAAAAAAAAAAAAAAACAAACCTGTATAGTTAAGGTGGTTCTTAGTAATAAAAACAAAGCTAGGGGCATCAGCACATCAGAATTTAGGTTGTACTACAAGGCCATAGAAATCAAAACAGCATAGTATTGGTACAAAAATAGAGGCATAGACATCTTAAACTGAATAGAAAACCAGGAAATGAAACTAACATCTTACAGCCACCTGATCTTTGATAAACCAAACAAGAACATACACTGGGGAAAAAAATCCCTATTCAATAAATGATGTTGGGAGAACTGGATAACCACACGTAAAAGACTGAAACTGGACCTGCACCTCTCACTATTTACAAAAATTGATTCAAGATGGATAAAGGATATAAATCTAAGGCATGAAAAAATAAAAATTCTCAAAGAAAGTATGGGGAAAACACTTGTAGATATTGACCTGGGGAAAGATTTTATGAAGAAGACATCCATGGCAATTGCAATAACAATAAAAATAAACAAATGGGATTTAACTAAACTAAAAAGCTTCTATACAGCTAAGGAAACAACAAGTAAAGCAAACAGACAATCTTCAGAATGAGAAAAGATATTTGCATATTATGAATCAGACAAAAGCTTGATAACTCGGATCTGAAGAGCACTCAAATTAATCCACAAAAAAAGCCAACAATCCTTTATATCAATGGGCAAGAGAGACGAATAGAACCTTCTCAAAAGAACACAGATGAAAAGCTAACAAACATAAGAAAAATGCTCATCAGCCCTAACCATCAGAGAAATGCAAATCAAAACTACCCTGAGATATCACCTAACTCCATTGAGAATAGCTCACATCACAAAGTCTCAAACTGCAGATTGCTGATGTGGATGTGGAGCGAAGAGAACACTTACCCTACTAGAGAGACTACAAACTTTTTGGAAGAAAGTATGGAGAATCTTCAAAGAACTGAAATGAGACCTCCCATTTGATCCTGTAATTCCATTACTAGGCATCTACCCAGAAGAAAAAAATCATTTTATCATAAGGACATTTGTACTAGACTGTTTATTGCAGCCTAATTTACAGTCGCCAAATTCTGGAAACAGCCTAAATGCCCACCAACCCAGGAATATATTAACAAGCTGTGGTATATGCATATCTGGGAATACTATTCAGCCATTATAAAAGATAGAGACTTTACATCTTTTGTATTAACCTGGATGGAGGTGAAACATTCTTCTTAGTAAAACATCACAAGAATGAAGAAGCAAGAATTCAATGTACTCAATTCTAATATGAAGGCAGGAGATGAGCTAATACAAGGAGGGTAGAGGAATGAGCAAGCGGGAGAGGGGTGGAGGATGAGGGTCCCAGTGTATGGCACACTTCTTGAGGGTGGGACACAATTATAAGAGGGACTTCATCTAACAAATGCAATCAGTGTACTCGAATTCTTTGTACCCTCAATGAATCCCAAACAATAAAAATTAAAAAAATTGTTTCAACAAAACAGCAACACGAGCTACCAAAATTCTCATGGAGATAGCAAAAATAGTACTATAAGAGAAATTTGTAGAAATATGCCTACATCCCAGAGATAAAAAATCAGAAACAAACAACCTACTGTCAGACCTCAAGGAAATGGGTAAACAAGAACAAATCAAACTCAAATGTAACAGAAGACAAGAAATAAAAATATCAGAATAGGATCAAATGGAATTGAAACAAATGAAAGGAAAAAGAATACAAAGGACCAATGAAATTGAAATTTGGTTCTTTAAAATTATAAACAAAATAGAAAGACCACTAGCTAGATTAACCAAGAAAAAAAAAGATAAAGAATTCGAATAAGCTTAATCAGAACTAAAAAATGAAAAATTACAACCAATACCACAGGAATCTAAGACTCCTATGAACACCTCTATGCATGAAAATTAGAAATTATAGAGGAAATGGATAAATTCTTGGAAACACAACTAACCAAGTGTAAATTAGAAGGAAGCAGAATTCCTGAAAAGACTAATAAAGAGTATTAAGATTTAACAGAAGTAAAAGTATTTAAAGTGCGCAGGCCCAGGTGAATTCATTGCCAAATTCTACCCTACATGTAAAATAGAACTGGCACCTATCCTACTGAAAGCAATACACAGTATTAAGAAGGAGGGAATCCTCTCTAACTCATTCTATGAAGTCAGTGTCACTCTGTTATCAAAACCAGGAAAGGACACGATGAAAAGGAGAACTACAGACCAAAATCCTTAATGAATGTAAATGCAGTGCAAAATCCTGAAGAAAATACTAACAAATCAAATCCAAAAGCGTATCAGAAAAATAACTCACCATGATCAAGTAGGTTTCATCTCAGGGAAGCAAGGATGGTTCAACATGTGCACCACATGTGATTCACCACATGAACAGAATTAAAAACAAAGCCATATGATTATATTAATAGATGCAGAGAAAGAATTTGTTAAAATCCAGCATTACTCTGTGATAAAACCCTCATCACACTAGATATGGAAGAAATATATCTCAAAATAACAGAAGTTATGTATGGCAGACCAACAGATAACATCATACTGAGTGCAGAAACATTGAAAGAATTACCCTCAAAAATTGTAATAAAACAAGGATGCCAACCTTCACCATTTCTTGTCCACCATTTCTATTCAGCATAGTACTAGAAGTCTTAGCTAGAACAATCAGGCAAGAGAAATAAAGGTCTCTCAAACTATAAAAGAAGAGGTCAAGCTACCCTTGTTTGCTTATGATATTATCCGTGTATAGAAATAATTGATAATTCCTAGAATTGATTAATTCATCCAAAGTCTCAGGTTAAAATTTTAAAGTACACAAAGCTTTTCTTTCTTTTTTTTTTTGAGACAGAGCCTCAAGCTGTCCCCTTGGGTGGAGTGCTATGGCATCATAGCTCACAGCAACCTCCAACTCCTGGGCTCAAGCAAGTCTCCTGCCTCAGCCTCCCAAGTAGCTGGGACTACAGGTGCCTGCCACAATGCCCGGCTATTTTTTGGTTGCAGCCGTCATTGTTGTTGGGCGTCCCCGGGCTGGATTCAAACCCTCCACCTTAGGTGTATGTGGCTGGCGCCTTAGCCACTTGAGCCACAGGCGCTGACCCACAAAGCTTTTCTATATGCTTTTTTGGGGGGGAGGGATAGAGTCTCACTATGTCACCCTTCATATAGGGTGGTGGCATCATACCTCACCATGCTTAGCAATTCTCTTGCCTCAGCCTCCTGAGTATCTGGGACTACAGGCATCTGCCACAAAACCTGGCTATTTTTTGGTTGTAGTTGTCATTGTTGTTTGGCAGACCCAGCCTGGATTCGAACCTGCCAGCTCTGGTGTATGTGGCTGGCACCCTAGTCACTGAGCTACAGGTGCCAACCCAGCTTTTCTATACACTAATAACACTCAAGCAGAGAATCAAATCAAGAATGCAATGCAATTCACAATAACTTCAATAAAATAAAATAAAATGAAATACTTAAAAATATACCTAATCAGAAGGAGAAATGTCTTTACAAGGAAAACTAGAAAACACTGATGAGAGAAATAATACATAGCACAAACAAACGGAAAAACTTCCAAGTTCGTAGATTGGAAGAATCAATATTTTTAAAATGTCTGTATTGCCCAAAGTGATTTACATATCTGATACAATTCCATCAAAATACCAACAACAGTTTTTACAAACTTAGAAAAAAATACTAAACTTCATATGGAATAAAAAAAAAAATCAAATAGCCAAAACAATTTTAATCAAAAGAACAAATCTGGAGGCAGCATATCACCTGGCTTTGAATTACACTACAAATTTATAGTAACCAAAACAGCATAATACTGAGATAGAACAGTAGACACATAGATGAATGGAACAGAACGAAGAACCTCAACAAAAAGTTATACACCTACAGCTACCTGATCTTTTGACAAAACAGGGAAAGTCAAAAAGGGCATTCTGTTCAATAAATGGTGCTGGGAAAATTGAATAACCACATACCCAAGAATGAAATTGGATCTCTCCTTCTCATATACAAAAATTAACTTGAGATGA
Organism: Otolemur garnettii; assembly: GCF_000181295.1. Classification (NCBI taxonomy): domain Eukaryota; kingdom Metazoa; phylum Chordata; class Mammalia; order Primates; family Galagidae; genus Otolemur; species Otolemur garnettii. Next base: position 1,825,542 of record NW_003852459.1, read on the forward strand.
ACTAAAGACTTAAATGTAAGGCAGAACTGAAGCCATACAAAATTCTGGAAAAGCTAAGAAAAGCTCTTCTGGACACTGATCTCAGCAAAGAATTTATAACTAAGACCTCAAAAGTAAATAAAGCCTAATTTGAATAAATGAATGAGGCTTAAACTAAAAAGCTCTGTACAGCAAAATAAATAATCAAGGGAATAGACAACCTACGGAATAGGAGAAAATATTCACACACTAAATATCTGACAAAGGACTAATACCTAAAATCTATAAGAATTAAAGTAAATCAACAAGAAAAAACTCAAATAACTCCATTGAATAGTGGTCAAAGGACATGAATAGACATTTTCAAATGAATATATTCCAATAGCTAATGAACATATGACACAATGTTCAATATTACTAATCATCAAGTGAAATGCAAGTGAAAACAATAGTGAGATACCACCTTACTCCTTTCAGCATGACCATTACTAAAAAAGTCAAAAATCGGTAGATGTTAGCATGGATGCAGTGCAGAGGGAACGCTTAAAGCACTGTTGATGGGAATGTAAATTAGTACCCCCTCTATGGAAAAATAGGATGGCGATGCCTCAAAGAACTAAAAGTAGACCTACCATTTGATTTGGCCACCTCACTACTCTGTATCTACCAAAGGAAGTCATCATATAAACCTGTATTCATATGTTTATCAAAACACACTTCACAGTTGCAAAGGTATGGATTCAACTAATGTTCCCATCACCTAATAATGAGTGGCTGAAGAGTGGACACACACACACACACACACACACACAAACACACGGTGTGGAATACTACTTGGCCATAAAAAGAATAAATAATGTCTTTTGCAGCAACTTCTATGGTGATGGAAGTCATTATTAGTGAAGTATCTCAGGAACAAAAAAGTAATTAGTGGTGGGAGCCAAACAATAGGTATGCATTGTCATACAAAATGCTGTAACTGACATTGGAACCTTAGAAGGGGGAGGGTAAGAGGAGAAATCCAGGATGAAAAATTACATATTTGGCACAATGTAAAGCATTCAGGTGAAAGGTACACTAGAAGTCTCGATTTCACTACTACATGATTCATCCATATAACAAAAATCATTTATACTCCCTATATCTATCAAAATAAAGAAAGAAAAAAAGGGGGAAAAATTTCAGCTTTATTTGTTACTGGTCATATGATCTTAGAATTATAATTTTAAATTATCTATAAAATGATATAAGTATCTATCTCATAGAATTGACATGGGCATAAATAAGAAATATATAAAGTATCCCTACAGTACCTGGAGCACAATAAAACCTTGATATTTTACAATAAGTGGTCAATCTTGTTAGTATCATTATTGTAAAACTTTGAATTCATCCTACTTAAAATAATTTACATGTCCATTTCCATTTAAAATTCCTGAGTACTGTACCTCATTAGTCAAAGTTTAATATTTCTTGTAATATCCATGTTGAGTTCCAGATTTAGGCTAGATTCCCACCCAAGCTGAAGTCAGGGTTTTCAAATATAATTTTTCTGCATTTAGAAGCACGGAACTAAATTAGGTTTTATAGATTCTCAATCTTTCTGTTTTCTGTAAGAGGGTTAGAAATTCTTGGATGTCTGGGCTTTTTAAGAAAGCAATACTTTGCTTTTCGTGACCTTCCAAACTTTATTTGCAAAATCTTATTTCCCTTAGTATTAAACTTTATAATAAAGTTAGAAATTCATCCATTTAAAAATATCTACTGTCCATTCGTTTAAATAGGAGCAGGGAGAAAGGATAAGATTCCATTTAGAGCAGTTAGGTCACTGCTTATGTGGGGCATTATCAGTTTCATATAGTTTGAAGACTTGTAAACTACAGAGCCCCTGAAACTACTTCTATACTGCCAAGTGTATAGAAACTACTTTTGTAAACAAAACCTCTAAAAATGACCAATGCCTTTTTCCGATGTAATACAATGCAATGTAATGCAAATGGATCTATTTCCTTCCATTTCTTCTGTTAAAATATGAGATGGTTACTACCACTTTCTTTAAAAGTGGAAGAAATTATCTTTAAGGAGCTCAACTAAAAGAAGTGTAATCACCAGCAAATTTTTCTTTGGCTTAGGAAGCACTATTTTCTGGTTTCTTGCTGATGATAAAAGACTAAAAATGAAACAGTTTCTGTGCGGTTATGTAAGATGTTATGTCTAAAAATCCTATTAAAAATGCCAAACTGTCTGGGGATTATATGCATTAAATGTGTTTGCATTGTTCCTTATATACTTCCCAGAGTTATGTGTCAAATTTTTAGCACACGAAGAATTCTTTATTATATGATCTCAAATACAGGACCTCAACTGCATTGCAGGATAATTCTATTCTGTTTCAATATTAGCATTGAGAGTCTATACCACAGTGAGAGACCAAGGAAGTTCCATTTTCATTTCAGAGGTAATATTTGTAAACTCAAAGACATTAAAAAGAGAAAAGTGGCTGAGGAGCTGTATTCATCCTAATAGTGTTTATGTAAATCTGAGGGAACACATTTACCTTTAAAAGCCACATAAATGCTTTGCAAATATCTGCAAAGTTCAGTGGAAAGTCTCAAAGCCCTTGTTATTTTTATGTCAGGGATCGGTGAATGATAAACCCCTCTGCTGGGTAAGGAACTTTGAGGCAAGAATAAAGTCTCAACCTTTAGAAAATCACGCTTTCAGACATTCTTAACTGTCACTAATATATAGGCTATTACATTGGCCAAATGTCTCCTCAAGGTATGGTCGGCCCACATTTTCACTGCTCAGCTTGTTCTGTGCTGCCTAATTAACGGCTATTCTTCACTTTTCAAGCCTTTTCATACTTGTATCTTGGTTTCTACAGCAGAGTCCCACATAGTCAATGACCCTGTAGCAATGATCAAGAAAAGGGCTCCAACAGCTGGTGTGAACATTTCGAGGCCAATTAGCTCTTGCTCTGTCTTTTATCCATCCTCCATCGCAGGAAAGAATGATGACTGCTTCCTCTTGGCATTTATTCTGCAGCCCTCACCATGTTTGTGGTCTTTTAGGACACACAAACCACTACTATCATTCAGTCTTTAAACGTGGGAGGGGAGAGTAAAGAAGTGGAGTGTAAGGAAAAACTATGATCCAGAGATGCACAGGGTAAAACATGATTATTTTCTCTAATCCAGAGCAAGTGTAAACTTCAGCATTGCCTTTAAACATTTAGATTGCTATAATCATTATTATTCAAATAAACTTTCAAAAGAATGATCTTGAATAATTCAGCTTGCTTTATAATAATGCATTCTTTTCTGCTCTTTTTTCTAATAGTATATTTTCAAAATATTCTAAATTCTAATAAAAATATAGTCAATGATGTGCTTAACATTTTTTTGTAATTAACAGAGTAGTTTTAACATGCTCTAAATTTATGACAGGGTTATGTTTTTATGGACAGTAAGATTTTTATAAATTAAATCTCCTTGGGTTATTAATGTTTTTAGTATATTTTGTGCTTATTTCAAACAGCAAGAAGTCTTGTGAATGCTGCTATAATCTAATCTCCCTATGTACCTGTGGGGGTTCTATTTTTCCTTTGACTACAGTAATACCTAGTCAGATAAAATGTTTTATTACATATGTAGCCTGCCACAAAACTCTATTACATGTGCCAAAGAGAACAAGGTTAGGTGTTTATTTTCATCTCTCAAGGAAGTCAACCTTAATTCCACATGAATCTGATATGGTTAGGGAAAAAAGGACATACGTCCCTCTTCTCTCTAAATACCTTGGGGGGTATGGCAGGGTGTGCCCTTGTTCTCTGT
>NW_003852459.1:1830633-1831641 GCF_000181295.1 Otolemur garnettii
CTGTGACAATGGGGCCCAAATTGTACAGTATAAGACAAACTGTTAGGCTATTTGCAAAGTGGTGTCTACATCTAGCTAAAAGATTGACCTTTCCTCAGTTAGGTGATAAGTTAGACCCTCTCAGTTTTCAGAAGAAGAGAATAGGAAACGTGTCACATCAGTTTCCTCCCTAAAGAAATTCTTCTTCTCCCAGTCCTTTAGAAACCTACTTAGCATTGTCTTATATATTTGAAGATAATAGGCAGAACTTGAGATACTTGCAGAACTTCACTTTTGTCTTTGGGAGTTTGAGAATATGGACTGATAGAGGATTGAAATTTCAAAATCTGAATCCTGCTAGAATTGATTGATGGAGAGATCACAGAGACAGAGAGGTTTATTACATGCAAGAAGGAGTGAGAAAAAAATGTGCATTTTCCAAACGTGTACTGAAGAAAGGAGGACATGGATAGTCTTTAATGAATTCCTTCTGAGTATACTTCACACAGGATGAGGTGACCTCTACAGAGAGACGAAACTCAGAAACTCAGTGGAAATAGATAAATAATAATGCAGAGGAGGCACTGCCCTTACAAAGAACTTCAACTAAGCTCTTCACCAGACAAAATTCCCCAAGAAACATATAAATAACCCAAGGAGAAAACACAGCATCACAGCATTTGTTGACAGGACACCAAAAAGTCCCTCAGGCCAAACTACATTTTTCCAGTAAATTTAGACCTTTTCTGTCCTGAACCTCTTTTCCTTCTCTCAACTCTACATGAGCCAGAGACACGTGAGAAGGGGCAGTAGAACAACAAGGTGGTGTAAAAGTGAGGAGGACCTGGTGTTCACCTTTCCTGGGTTTATACATTTAAGAGGAGCCCAGGTGAAGTTGAGAAAAACATAGCATATATGCATTATATATAATCTTTGCTTTATTTCCCTTGGTGAGCAATTACTGTTGGAAATACAGTAGACCCTCCATAGTTGACCACCTCCTTGCAGCGACCACCTCCTTATGTTGAC
>NW_003852459.1:1832149-1833727 GCF_000181295.1 Otolemur garnettii
TATGTCTTCTTTTTTTTTAAGTTCATGGAGCTTTTTCTACAAGCCCCCCATCAGACACCCACCACCAACCACTCCCATTAACCAAGTACTCCCATTGTTAACAGAATTACTACACTTAACTTAGAGTAATCAAGACTGATCATTGTGTTAAGGAAAGGGGTAATGTCTCTGAACAAAAAGCTGTGGGGAAGAAGCAGGAAACCCAGAAAAAAAAAAAAAATAGAGCTCTGCTATTGTTTAGCGCATTTTCTGAAATCCTTATCTCTTAATACCATTACACTGAGGGTTTGGATTTCAACATTCAAATTTTGTAAAGGACAGAAACATTCAGTCTATTGAAGTTAGTAATAAAAAATGAAATAAAATATCCTGGATACTCTCAGAAAGGGCACTGGTAGCAACCAATGGTTCACTGAAACAGGTACTTTGAAGAGAGTTAAAAATAGAGAATATTTACAAAGGCGTGAGGCTTAAAAAAACAGACTGGGTAGTGTGGAACACTGTGGCTCACAACAGCATGGAGCCGTTACCTCCCCTGAGGGGGAAGGAGAGACAATGAGAAACAGGTACCAGAAGCCAGAGAGGGGACCTGACTGGAATGGCGCCCTCTGTAGGAGAGAAGCGCTAACCCACAGTGAGCTGGCACGGAGGGAGTCAGTGTAATAAACACCCAAATTTAATCTGTATTTTTTTTTTTTAAGTTATGGAGTTTCTTTTTTAAAAAATTGCATCAAACTGGTTAACACAGCCTTCATGGCATTTTCTTAGTTATTGTGTTAATACATTTATATTCTACATTTAGTAAGTTTCACATGTACCTTTATAAGATATAAAACCAACACATTGTACCCCATGACCGCGTTAATGTACACAGCTATGATTTAATAAAAAAACAATTCAGAATATTATTGGGTACACATGTTTTGTTTGTATACTTTGCTTTTGTACAGATTACATCATAGTTCTTGTAAGTGAACTATGTAAGTGAACCTAGAGAGTTTGCACTGCACCTGATAGGTGTGAATTTAGCAATTTGACCATTGAATTACTCACTGATGGGACTCAAACAGAAGCAAAGATGAAAGGTCTGCATTTGTAGTCCACAGCATTTAAATCCTCAGGTCCAGACAAGATGGAGATAGGTGGAGAGTGGAGATCTGGAGGAGAAATGGAAAATATTCACCACAGATACCAGTAATGACCGCTTTAGTTATAGTAAATGCTAACATGAAGTCTATATACTTTGTGTGAGATGCTGTAGCACTTAGGCACAATAATTCATTCAAAATTCTATTCAATTTTAAACTATTATGAAAGTGTAACAATTACCCTCTTTTTGGATGTAGGTGACTATGTGTTCAGATCAGTGGAACTGCTGAAACAAAGAATATGCAAATTTAAAGTATTGCTAGATATTGCCAAATTGCCATTTAGAAATGTTAAACCCATTCATACTCCCGCTAGTTTTAAATCTTGCCAAAACTGGATTAAAACTTATTCCCAAATTGATGGCTAAAACAGTACATTACATTTTCTTTTTGCTTTTAATTTGCATAACATTGAGGTTGATTTTTTTTT
>NW_003852459.1:1836135-1843670 GCF_000181295.1 Otolemur garnettii
AACTGAATAACCACATATGAGCTTTTTAGAGGGAAAGGAAAGAAAATAACCCTTGTTTCTACTTCTTTGAGTGTTACAAGACTGTATAGTAACAGTAACTAGACACTTCCCACACTAAGACTGAAAAACAGCTGCCTCATAGGCTCACTATTCTTTCTTCAAATGATGTTTTCTGAGAGCATTGTAAATATTCAATGAACTGTCCTGAATTTTTTTATGCTTCAGATAAAATCAAGTCCTTTCAAATGTGAGCATTCTATAAACATTTATTGAATAAATGACCAAATTAAAAAGTAATATTAAAAAGACCACTTTAAAAAATATGTAGTCATATCCACTTTAGTGAGAAATGGACATGTAACAACTCTTATTCCATCCTTCCTTTTCTAGCAGAAATGGGACTAAAAGTAATAATGATACCAGATTTTTGATACTAAATTTCCAGGCTTTTGGTCTCCCCGGTTCAAAGAATGAAGTGATGGACCACAGGATAGGTTTTATTCAACAGATATAATAAGTGTTACAGCTCTCACAACAAGCCAAACCTCCTTGCAGAGGAGGACCAGTAGTAAGATAGGTTTACATACAAGTGTTACAGCTCTTACAAAGAGCCAAACCTCTTTGCAAAGCAGGATACAAGTGTTTACAGCTCTTACAAAGGGGTAAACCTCCTTGCAAGTTTACAGCTTGCAAAGGGGCAAATCTCGTAGAGCAGGATACAAGTGTTACAGAGCCAAACCTCCTTGCTCTCGTACTCTCTCTCAGAGATTTGCTGAGGTCTAAGCCTACGCTCTTTGGCTTATATAGGGGCAGTTGTCCAATAAGCTTTTGGGTCCTGAAAATAGACCAATCATGAATAGGTTTTAAAAACAGACCAATCAGGGATGCACTGGAGGAATTGCCAGAAGTCCACGTGAGGAGACAGCATGGCGCCAGTGTCTTCCTGTGCTCATGTCTGGTTCTTTTGGCTACTATAGCTTCCACTGGGGGAGGGAAGCTCCCCTGCTTGCCTATGCTCTAGCTTGCTGGTTCCTCTGCTGGCTGCTGCCACCAACATCAACAAGATGGAGGCAGTAGGTCCTTCAGCCCCACTTGGCTCAGCTAGCTAGGGCACCACCTGTCTGGTATCAATAAATTTTCATTATTAGAAGGATCTTGTTTACATCTGGCAATTGTTACATTTTTCTAATAAAATAGGTTTCAACCTGGTTGTAAATAAAATTCCTCAAATGTATCTGAACTGTGCAGGTGCAAGACCTAATACAACAGCTGTCAGACATGATGTAGCTTCAGACAGATAACTCACAGGTAAATAACTTCAGTTTTTTGATTTTTGTAATGGAGCTTACTCTAAAGTAATTGAAATGTAATTAGGCTCAGAATGCAAAGATTTAGAATCTAGTCTTATATTTATCACCAACTAGATAGTTGATATTGGGGAAAATAATTAAATTTGGTTTAAATTTCCTCATGTTAAAATTAGGAACTTGGACTCTGGTCTTAAGAATATCTGTAGTTTTGAAATAATATGAGTATGAGAGTAAGCATATACCCTCTGTCTAAATTACTATATATTTCCAAGGTTTAGTATTTTAATTTTACAACATATTGTTAGCTGTATAGCTACCACGAGACCACATTTTTGGTGAAGAGCATAGCATCTACAAATAGCATTGTTTCTGAAGAAATACAATAGATTTTATGGCCATCTGTTCTATGATATAGCTTTTGGAAATGCAATTTTGCAAAACGTATAGCTTGCATTCAATACCAAAGTGCCACTGTGCTAGGAAAATAAAGCCTTTTGCCAGAGTTTTGCCCTACACACTGTGTGGGGTTGTATTACATTTTTGAATGAGTTGATGTGCTCACTACTCACACCTATCTATTGACAATGACTCTCTCTGAAGGTAATAAAAATATAAAATGCATCAATCAAATAATCATCTGATACGTTCTTAAAATCAAATGAGGTCATCTCTTGCTTATACCTAGGAGGGCACAAGCCTGCACATTCCTCCTATCCACTCAGGCAACTATAGCATTTGATTGCACAGCTGTTATTATAATATCAGAGAAACTTTCCACGGGGAAAGATATTTTTTAAAACTTATATATGAAAGGCTGACCTAGATGCTTTATCTCCTGGCTCTTACAGGAAATGTACAGTATTACACAGAGCTAACAGAAGATGAAATGAAGTTGACAAACTGACTACGACAAAGGCAAACAAAATCTCAGTGGTCTGTTGAGAAGAGATCTATGATACCTCAGCAAAGCAAGAAGTAGGCCATTCTAAAGCAATTCGAAGCATATTCTGTCATATTACTATAATTATGAATCTTTATATCTCAAAAGGAGGACATGTTATTTAAAAGCTACTTTTTATCTGAGTGAATCATGGTTAATAGAAATAATTGCTAGTAAAGGGAGAATAATCTTAGATAACTGATGTTATTCCAGTTGTTGTATGAAAATCTTTTCTTGTACTGAAGATAGTTATATTAATGCATTCATTCTCTTGAAATCAATTACACAATTAATTTTATTTCACATTTTATAGTGGATTTGCACTTGCATTTATCCTGATTTCCACAACAGTTAAATAGATGATGCATTAATTAGCCAATTGAATGAAGAAATGGAATCTAAATGAATATACATGGGACTTGCCAAAACACGACATGATAGAGACAAGACCAAGTTGCTTCCATATTGGAGGAGGGGGAATAAGAGTTTATTACACATACTCATGAAAAAAATCTTTATAAAAGTCTATAGATGTTGTCATTATAGATTAAGAAATGTATATACATTGAGCTCCTTCTGTCTATATGATGTTTTCTTTAGTTTACGTACATTCATTTACTCAATTGCTAAACCCTGGTGGATCACCTACTGTTTATAAGATCATATCATATGTCCTATGGATATGATGATGAATAAAATATCAATCTGCTAATATTTAAAATTGTATATCAAAACATCATATATCCATAAGTATATACAATCATTACTTGTCATTAAAAAAATTTTTTTTGTAGAAGAAAATCTAGTAAATATCCCAGTGTGTTGCCCATTAAGGATACAGTTATAGCAAAACAATTTTCAATATACTAGAGCCCAGGTAGCAAATATACTCACACACTATACTTAATACATCTGATAAAAGAAATCATCCTCCAACCAAAGGTGACAGGGAACTCTTAGCACAATGATGTATAGGAACATACATGATATGATATCAAAGAGGGGGAGGCATAGAAGATTAGAATATAAATTCTATGGACTTTGGATGTGAAAGAATAATACAACTAAATAAATGGATTTAAAAAGCAAAAAATTAAAATAGGCTAATCTTTTAAAGTATACACCATAAGTTGACATCAAAGGATATCATTTTTTTTAAATTTCAGAGGGTACATATAATTAGGTTTCAAAGTTTGCATTTGTAGGTAAATGTTCAAGTTGTAGCTATGTCCTTCACCTAGGAAGTATGCCTTGTACCCGGGCATTGGCTGGGAGCCCAACAAACCCTTTCCTCTCCTCCCCCCTACTTAAATCTGAGTTTTTCTCTCTCTTGAGCTTGTAGTTGTTAATATATTACATTCAATTTAGTATGGTGCACATGTGATGTTTGACGTTCTCCGAGTCCATTAAGGTTGTTATTAAAGATGCAAAATCTCCACATTTTTATGGCTGAATAGCATTCCATAGAAAACATATACCACAGCTTATTGATCTATTCATGTGCTGATGGGTACTCAGTTGTTTCCACATCTTTGTGATTATGAACTGAAGTGCAAATATCTTCATGGTAAAATGTCTTTTTATTCTTTTGATTAGATGCCTACTAGTGGAATTAAGGGTCAAATGGGGGGGAGGGTCTACATTTAGTTTCTTGAGGAATCTCCATATTCTTTCCACAGAGGCTGTTCCTTTCTCTTCACACCCATGCCAGCAGCTGTTGTGAAGGATATTATTTAAATCTACACAATTAAATGAGAGACATCTATGGGTATTTCAGTCATCATAATGGATATGTGTGATAGTAACTACCTAAACATAACTACAATCTTTGAGAATATCAAATTAATTTTTTAAATCTGAAATGGCAAAGAAAATAATACAATAAAATACCATAATATACATATTAAAATACACAAGATAATAAGACAGAATTATGAGCAAAATACTAATTAAATAAAAATATTAAGATGATTAATTTATATATTAAAATAAGTGAATGCTAAATAGATGGGTGAAAAGTTTGATGAGGGATGTTATAATACATCTATATTAAGAAAGCCTTAAGAAATATTCCATATCAAAAACAATTGAAACATGTCAGCTATATTTTTTAAATTCCTTCCACTTCATTCCATATCAAAAACAATTGAGACATGTCAGCTATATTTTTTAAATTCCTTCCACTTTCTTTTTCCTATTTCTTTTTTCCCCCATCCTTCTCCTCTTTTTTAAAAGGATTGTAGTACATTCATACTATGATACCATGTAGCAATAAAAAAAAAATTAAAAAAGTGAAAAACAATTCGTTCACTTTCTTGTACACATCCATACTGTGATACCATGTACAATAAAAAAACAATAAAAAAAGTGAAAAATAATTCATTCACTTTTTTATAATTATTGATATACACAAAAAAATGAATGAGTCTCCAGAACACAGGCTGAATGAAGAAGGTAAAAGCCAGACTTAAAGGCTTTACATAATCCCATTTCAATGAAGAGATTGTAGGAATAGAGAACAGATGGATTGCTGCAGTGGTTAGGATTCCAGGGAAGATATACATAGCAAAGGCTAACCCAACAAAGTTTCTGTGTGATAAAGGAACAATTCTCCACTCAAATCTGTAAATTAGATAAAATTTCAGAGAATACATCTCACCCAAAAATAGAGCATGAATAAGCAGGTAAGATGTGAATACCATCTATATTTTAATTACTAGTATTATCCCAATGTCAATGTCCTGATTTTGGCAATATGACATGATTACTTAAGATATTGTAGCAGATTAATAGAGTGATGCATACATAGAAATTCTGTATTCTTTTTGCAACTTTTTGTGAGTTTTGAAACATTTCTAATTTTAAAAATTATATTAAAAAGGATATATAAGGGGGAAATGTCTCTATAAGTGTAATTGCTACAAAAACTTCTGACAAAAAGTCAACACGCCCTTATAAATTTTCAAAAATCTAATGAAATGGAAATTGGTGCATACACACACACTCCTCTCAGTTCTAAAACTGACTACACAATTTAATAAATGAAAGAACACTTGGGTGGCACCTGTGACTCAGTGGGTAGGGCACCAGCCCCATATACTGAGGGTGGCAGGTTTGAACCCAGCCCTGGCCAAACAGCAACAAAAAAATAGCTGGGTGCTGTGGCGGGCTTCTGTAGTCCCAGCTACTCAGGAGGCTGAGGCAAGAGAATCGCCTAAGCCCAAGAGCTGGAGGTTGCTATGAGCTGTGACATTATAGCACTCTACTGAGGGTAACAAAGTAAGACTCTGTCTCTTAAAAAAAAAAAAGAAAGAAAGAAAGAACACTTTAGTGAATATGTACTGTCTCACTAGTCAGTGCAAGGATGCCTACTAACTTTATTATAATTTAACATATTATTGGATATAATTATTATCCAATGAAACCAGAAAAGAGGAAACTATTATAGGCATAATGACCTACAAAGAAAAATAATTTTCATTTGCAGATGATTTGACAGTTTTTCTGGAAAACCTAAGAAATACAGTGATAAAACTAACACAATGATGAAAGAATCTAAATAAATTGTCTAAAATTAGCATACAAATATTAATAGCTTTCTTATGTACAGAAATGGCCAGTTAGAACTTGTAATGGAACATTTTTTAATAATAAATATTAACTATTTGTGAATAAACAACACAAAATTTGATAAACTTCAAAAGAAAATCTTTCAGAACATTCCAAAAAGATATAAATGTACATTTAAATGATAGCATGTTCTTAAATCCAGTGACACAATGCAACAGATTAAATGTTATGTCCAACTAAAATTCATTTGTTGAATCTGTACTCTCCTCTGTACTATTAAGTAGTGGGATCTTTGAAAGGTAATTAATATTAGATGAGGTCATGAATGTAGAGCCCTCATGAATGAGATTAGTGTCTTTACAAAAGTCCTAAGAGAACTTGCTTCCCCTTTCAGCAGCTGAGGACACAGCACGAAGATGGCCGCCCTTACACCAGGCAATGAGCTTTCACCCAGTGCCTTGATCTTGGACTTTCTAGATGTCAGAACTATGAAATAAATGTTGTTTAAGATGCTCAGTTTATAATATTTTGTTATAGCAACCCTAATTAGCTAAGATATAGTACATTATAAAAATGTCTATCTCCAAGGTAACATAAAAATTTAATAAAAATAGTAATCTTAAGAGATAAATGATATTAAAGTAAATATATGTGGAATAAACATTCAAGGAACGCTAGGAGCACCCCCCAAAAAGGAAATCAATGAGAAGAAAGTAGGCCTACCAGTTAATAAAACACACTTTAAAGCCTCAAAAATCAAAGGAGCATGAAACTGACACATGAATAGTCAGACCAGTGAAAAAGATAAGAAAGTCTCAAAATAGATTCTAGTATATAATAACACTTTAGCAATATGAAGAAGGTCACATATCATCACTGGGGAATGCAGTGAAAGGAATTTTTGTAAAAAGTAGTATTGGGATAACTAGACAGCCTTTAGAAATACATAAAAAGGGACCCACGCTTTAAGCCACTCAACCAAAAAATACCCAAAGAAATCAAAGATCTAAATGTAAAAAAGAAAACCATACAAGATCAACAAGAGGACAGAAACAAATTGATTTATAACATAAGTGTGGGGAAATCCTCTCTAATTAGGACTTCAATGACAATATGGGCAGAGGCAAATGACAACTTAAAAAATTTCTACCATATATAAAAGATAACCTAATATCCTTACTTTGTAAGAATTTTAAAATTAAGGAGAGAAAGACCTGATAGAAAAATGAGAAAAAGGCACAAAGAAATATTTAAAACAACAACAACATACGTACACGAGTGACTCTTCAACATACAAAAATACTCAACTGCCTGGTTAATGACAGAAATGAAAATAGAAATCTCACTGATCCTGTTAATCCACTAGAAATACAAACCTCATCAAAATATAAACTTTATATTTCACTGATCTAGAAAAATAATTCTACAATTCTTTGTTTAAATAAAAAAGAACGAATTCAGAGGCATCACATTACCAGACTTCAAACTATACTGCAATCTATAGTAACAAAAACAGCATGGTACTGGCACCAAATACAGACATAGACTTATAGAACAGAAGAGAGAACCCAGATATAAGACCATGTACTTACAGCCAATTAATATTTGACAATGCAGATAATAATACACACTGGGGAAAAGAATCCCTATTCAATAAAGTGTGCTGAGAAAACATGCAGAAGAATGAAACAGGACCCCTATCTCTTACTGTTCAC
>NW_003852459.1:1845955-1847000 GCF_000181295.1 Otolemur garnettii
AAAAAAATATTGCATAACAAAGTTAAACAAATATATATATCCAGAATATATTAAGCACTCATACAACTAAAATAGGAGAAGGAAAACAGCCCAATTAAAAGATGGGCAAGGAATTATATAGACACTTGACAGAAGAAGTTATAATAGTGGCCAAGGTATTTATAAAAAGATGTTCAAATCTGTTCAAGAGATGTTCTTTCATTAGGGAAAATCAAACTAAAGCCATAGTAAGACACCGCTATAACCCCACCAAATAGTAAAATTAGAAATAATTACAAAGCCAAGTATTGTCAAGACTGTGAAGGAAGTAGAGCTTTCATACATTGCTAGTGGAAATATAAAATTGAACAACTGCTTTGGAAAACAATTTGGCAGCTTATTTAAATGATGATCTTACCCTTATCATATGTATGATTATAGCACCATTATTCCTAATAGCCAAAACCCTCAAATGTCAATGTCAAACCCTGGAAATGTCAATGAACATGTGAAATGGTCAACATAATGTGTTATATCTGTAAAATGGAATACTACCATGTACTAAAAGAGAAAATTTGAGACTCATACAACATGAATGATTTACAAAACTTTCTGCCTAAGTAGACCTGGCAGGCACAAACTATTGCATTAACTGTAGGATTTTACTTACATGAAATTCCTGGAAAAGATAAAACTTGTAATGACAGAAAACATATAAGTGGTTGCCTAGTGCCAAAATCCACACATTATAATAAATCTACTTAAAGTCATCAAACTATACATTTATGACATGAAAAGTAAACTGCATATTGTGATATTCATTATATGTGTGAGTATATGACCCCAGAATGTTAACTAATGTTTTCATAGTTAGATATTCAGAAAAAAGAAAAGCTAGGGTGTGAATTGAGGCTACAAAGCATGTGGTTTTCTTTGTTTTGTCTCTTTTCCCCTTATGTATAGAATTGAGATTCCCTGGTCACATAGCTTGACCATCAGGACTGAGAATTGAGGCTGTCTACATTAGCATGTCTTAGTTTCTTGCTTCAGGAAATTATTGTAAATT
>NW_003852459.1:1847329-1848889 GCF_000181295.1 Otolemur garnettii
TGAGCAACACACTTGATCAACCTTTGCTGTCCTTTTTCATGACTTTATTTTAAGTCTATGTCCCCCCATGTCTGATTGTAGTTTCTACATCTATTTAGATTTTAACCCAAATTTATATGTTTCTAATTAGCATGATTTTACCTATGATAATTAAAATTATAGTAGCCACACGCAGAAATTTGAACATAAATAAAACTGTTCATTTTAGATGTGTCCTAAAACAAAAAGAAAGAAAAATTCTAAATATCAAGTGATCTCAATTTTTTATTGAAATAAGGAAGCTCTAGAATAATTTTATATAACATTGCACCCTTAAATTCCCTTGAACAAAACAAGTTAAATCTGTGAAAACTTAAAACTCACTCTCTCCCTTTCAAATTATTCCACATTGTGTTGTGAACCTAACAAAGTTGATAACCCCTTTTGCTCTTTCCCCCCGATATACCTTTCCTTGACACTCTGCCTGTAGTTCTTTCAGACCCACCTACCTTTTGTTCTGGGTGGGTAGACACTCACAGAGATAAATTGCCTTTATAGCTAACGCCCTTCCTTGCAGAGCAAGCCCACTGTGATTGATCTTAAGCCCTGGCCTCAGTTTGAGATGAGAGTCAGTATTAAAGAATTCTAAAGCCCAGACAGGATAGAGAGAAATGTGCAGAACCAGGTAGAATAGAGCTAGGAATACATAATACAGGATTTCCAGATCTTTATTAATTGATTCATGTGCTATTAAAAACTTAATTTGCAAATTTTATGTGGGAAGGGAATAATTAAGGTAAGCTAAGAGACCTAGATTTGTATAGGAAACCAGAGGACTCAAAAACAGGTGGATGCTGCCTAAGTTACTAAGGTGGACATCCCCAAAGTCTTTCCTGTAAAACAGACCGGATCCTAACTCAGTCCAGTCAGTAGGGTAAGGATGAATCTGCACAAAATAAAGTTTGGTTTTTTTTTTAAAGCATTTTAGAAGGCATTTAGAAGTAGATTCTTATACTAAAAATAGATCACTTTTGGCGCCTTAAAACTAGTATGGCTATTGCTGATCAATATCCCATTGAATATTACCAACAAACTAGACAATGCCTAGCTGTCTTAGTAACTTGATCCTCACTTTACAGACACTCTCTGATATTAGTCAGGGTTCATTTATGGCCCAACAGTTTATCCTCTGGAAAAATATACGCTAGGTAACATTTGAAAAAGGGGAAGAATTGAGCTTCAATTTAAAGTCCAAAACTTTAAATGGTCAGCAGGATTTCTGAACTGGTTTCCTCTCATTTGTAATCAATTTATTTTGTATTTTATGTTAGGCCCAGGAAGTGGGGGAAATTTTCTTCTTTCAGAGACTGAAAGAATAGCTATATAATTTCAAAAATAGTCCAAAAATCTTCTTACCCAAGAAATACATGGGAGTAAGCAGGTAGTGGTTCAAGACAGAGCACTTCCAAGATTGGTCATTTTCTCTTAAGTTGAAAAAAGTGCCACTTGGTAGAAATAGGTTGAACAAACACTCTGACAGACATTTTTAGAATATTTAAGATTGTTCAAAATGTCTGGAAA
>NW_003852459.1:1850485-1852139 GCF_000181295.1 Otolemur garnettii
TTTATCTTATTGAAGGTTTCTACACAATGTTCTCTATTTTTCCCTATCTGGTTTCTTTATATGAAGATTAATTGTTAAGTTTAGCCTGCATTACCAAGAAGCATTAAATAAAGCTGAACCAAGACCAGTCATCCTTCATTTCAGGAGATGAGTAGGAACATATTGAAAAAATTTGCAAGCAATGGTAGGACCATATGGTTGGGAAAAGGAAAGAGGAGGAAAGTTGCCATTGTGGGGTAGTGTGAGAAAAGGAGGGAGGTGGCCTTCAGTAGGTGCATATGGACAGGCAGAGGAGTACTACTGTGGGGAAACATTTTACTCCTCTGACATCCTCTCGCTTTCAAGGTTACTCTATGGATGCCTCATCATGCAAGTTCATAGTGTAGAGGAACATAAGATGCATAGACTGGAACAATTTCTTAGAGTTATTACGTATTAACCAGAGTTATTTTTCTCATGTATAAAAGACCCATGAAATAGAAAAGCTACGTTTTTCAATGGTTCTTTTTCCACAAACACAGCAGCCAGATTGCAGAGCTAAAGTCCTTCTGTTCCACTGATAAATGTCCCTTTTCAAAGATTTTGCTCCCAGATGGCCATTCTATCTCTTCACCTACCCTCAAAAGAAATGATACTAGCTGCTGATTTTTTTCCCTCTAACTCAAATATATTTAGCTGTATTTTTCAGTACTTCACACTGAGAGTGTAAGTCTGACTCAAACTAAAGCAGTTGCATTTCATTCATTTTGCATGAGTCGCTCCAATTTTTTTTTATTAATCTTAAGGCAATTTGGAAATAGTTTTGCTATAATTTTTCTTTTATGATAAAGAAACTATGTAATAGTTTTCAAGGAGACATTTATAAATGTCCTTCCTTTTATTTTTCTTTTTGCTTTTAATCTTACTCTCTTAAATTACCATAACTTGAGTTTGAGCACGGACTCCATTTCTGCGGAGTTAATATCTTCAATTTGGATCAATTTGGTTCCTGGACAGTCTTTTTCTCATTTTCTGTGTAATTCTTTTAAAAAGACACTGAATTGTAGAATTCTAGAGATTTTAAATTGCTCAAATTTTAAAATCAATACGTGTCTGACAGCCACTGGTTAGCAACCTTGCTTAATTGTTGAATGTTAAGTGTGTTTTATATATATGTATATTTTATGCACTAAGTTGTTTTTATCCTGGCAAACAGTACATACACGATTCAACTGATTTTTGAAAACCTTGGACAGATAGCACAATTGAGCCAATAAGATACATCACTCTAGTGGCCTACTAGTTTGTGGCTCTTGCAGAGTGTCCAGTTACATTACGGTTTTACAGGTCATGGAAGATGTGAGTTATTTGAAATACATAACTGGATAAAGAAACACTCATTTATTTATATTCTAACTTTAGGAGTTTTCCATTTCTTTCTTTTTTCCTGCTTCTCTTCTTTCCTCATTTCTCCGTCTTTACCACCCTCCTTTTCTCTGTCCTTTCCATCTTTCTTTCTCAAAAAACACATTTGTGGTACTAGATGGAATTTTACTGGCTCTTCCCTTAGAAGTACCTTGGGATATCACTACTTGTTCTGTTCTAAGACCCTGGCCACAGATTCAAAATAAGTTTCAGTTGCACAGTATAAGAGTGTAAGAATATGCTGCAGAGA
>NW_003852459.1:1853697-1855447 GCF_000181295.1 Otolemur garnettii
AGATAAGGGGGACGCAGCCAGTGAAAATTCCACTTGAAAATTTTAAACTATTCATATAAGGTGTCAGTTTGAGTTATGCAGGCAACGCTACTTCAGTGCAGCAAAACTCCCACAGATTTCGGATTTACAAGCAAGCTTTTGCCCTTTATAAAAACTGCACTGAAGGATAAACAAAGAGAACTAACTGCTCAGAGAGGGCAAGGAATGTTATTCCCCATAATAGGAAGGCAATTTATGAAAACTTCCAGGAAATGAAGCTCCTCAGAATTGAAGGCAGGGGGTTGGGGGGTAGGGGGTTGGGGGTGCTGGGTGGGTCTCATGATCCTTAGCTAGGAGAGAGGAGATGTCATGAGCCTCAGGCAGAAATGAGAACACAGAAGGGTACCTTGGGTGACACACTTACCAGTTCATCTATTTCAAAAAGTCTCTTTTCAAAGGAATGCTGTTGCTATGTAATTAGTATGGGCCATTGTTTTTATCCCACAAGACTTTAATAAGCTATTATTTAGGGATGTTTTGTGTTAGCTTGAGGCACACAAATGAGGCAAAAATCTCCACCATTAGAAGTTTATCAAGTTAAAGTTTTGAGGACTTATACTTAAGTGTGTCTTTATCTAAATAAAAGCAGGTATCACTCCCTTTTCATGGGGTTGATGTCACCTTTTCTTATAAAACATACCACTGTTTCCTGCATATTATGTACTTTTATTGCTGTTGACTTCTCTCATATAAAATGTGATCTCCCAGAATCAGGGTGTTTGTCTATTTTGTTTACTGCTATGTTCCCAGGACAGATTATAGGCCTTCAATAAATATTTGTTGACTGAATGAGTCAACAAATATTGGGATATTGTAATCACAATATCCTGATCAGACTACAAGCTTCACATCCAAGAGTTATTTCAGTAAAAACAAAACCATACTCTGGCACTTTCTTGTGTGTGAAAAATGTGTGGGTATCTCGGAGAAGAATCTAAATTGTATTTTGAAGATGGATCATGTCAGGAGAAAAACACAGTGATTGTGTTGGGACCTCAACATGTCTCAGGGTGTTCTGTGTATTCTCAAAGTACATCAGAAACCTCTGAAAAATCAGAGCCCTGTGTCAGGTCTCTATTTCAAACAATGTTAGTATCTATTTCAAACAATGGTCTGCAAATTGCCTCTAAGGTGTTAAAGTAATTCGTGCAAAAAGAACTATAGTTGTGCTATTATTATATTTCACCAACTTCAAGCCAACATATTGAAAATATCAATGCAGATATTACAATGACCTAAGGCAAATGACTGTAAGAAAAAAGGCCACTAAAAGATACTTTGGATAACTAGACAGGAATTCGACCATGCTGCAGAAACCAACAGATCCTAAAATCTCAGTGGCTTAGCATAGCAAAGATGTATTACCTCTCAAAAGTCTATGTAGGTTAGGTAAAAATACAGATTAAAAATCCAAGAGCTTACATTCTGTCCACATTTTCATGCCACCACCACAGAGTATCAACCAAGAGTAAATGGAGCCAGGAAAGAGAAAATGAGAAGGACTCATCATTATTACGTCCTTAAACCAGAGGCGATACACTTCACTTCCTCTCACAGACCATTGACTAGAACCAGTCATGGCCCCAGTGGAACACAGAAGGAAGGTTAAATATACGGAAGTATACACAATATTTGGGGTACTCTGTATTCTGTGACATATTGGGTTTCTTATAATTGCAAATGCCACACTATATTTAATGAAAGAAATCAT
>NW_003852459.1:1855594-1858576 GCF_000181295.1 Otolemur garnettii
TTGGAATTCCTTCATACAGCAAATGTTATTATTTCCTAATAGTAACAGTGTTGGGCCAAGGTGAATTCTAGACACTGTAATTGAGGTCAAGAAATGCATGTCTTAAAGACTCACCCCAAATGTGTCAGTTTATTCAGCGTTTAAAAGGTTCCTTCCACAGTAACAGGGCTCTTACAAAGATCTCCATTTTTTTAGTGCTAAGATTATACCAATGCAACAAAATGAAGCCCCAATAATTCTTCCCTGACTACCAGAGTCTTGTGTGAGGTATTTTTATTTGCTTGTATTACTGAAGCAGAGAGAAGCTTATATTTTAAAAACTGGGTTGAAATGCCATTAGCCAAAGAAAGAAATTTCATTATTGTTGTTTGGGGCTTTGTGCTTTTTTATTTTTTATTGTTTTTATTTTAGAAGTTCAGAGCAAACAATTTTCTATGGTATAACTTAGTTATGAAAAACATATTTTACAAAAAATTAGTATCACATAATCCAATGTGAAATTTAAAAGAATAGGATATGTCCAAATATTTTATTGGTCTATGAGAAAATTGAAAACAGAATAGATAAGTAAATTTCCCCCAAATGACATAGATAATTGGTAGCAGAAATTTTAATGTATTTTATACTAAACATATTTAATTATATTACATATTATTTATATCATGTAATATATAATATGCAATATAATATTACTTATAATACACAACATACAGGTATATAGGTATTTATAATTTTATTCGAAATTTTATAAAATATTTTTTAAAGAATAAGGTTATTCTTAAATATATCCATTTTAATTTTTATCCAAATTTTGTTAAGAACCAGGTTAGATACCAGAGTGACATAAGGTGAATTTAATCCAGAATAGTTTTTTTCTTCATAAAGGAAAGTTATGATTACTGCTCTCAAAATTTCTCTTGTTATTACTCATTAAAACTTTGGTTCACAAATCTTAGTGAGTTTTAGAATCACTTGACGTCTTATTCAAATATAGTTTGCTGAGCTCTTCCCTATACTTTCTGGTTCAATTAGTGTGAGATGGGAGCTGAGAGTTTGCATTGGTAGTAAGATACCAGGTGACTGACTGCTGTGGTTTGGGACCAGGCTTTGAAAAAAACTATATAACATATTCAGCTCCTCATTTAAAGATTTTTTCAAATCAGCTGGTTCTTGTAGATGATGCTTCTCATAAGAACGTGACCACGTGTTTTTATTGTTTTAGTCTCAGCAGCTGGCAGACATGCTGGAACATGACAGAGATTAAATAACTTTTTAACAATTAAATAAAGTATTCCTTCTGCGTCCTCATATTGTCCTAGCATTTAAGAGGTCTGTGGTTAACCTTAAAGTGATTTCATTCCTTTAAAAATATTGATGAGAAACCAAGGCTCCCCCTCCATTGTAATTTGACTGAAGTCTGTTCCCCATAGTAGTGTCGGCTCACCACCCTCCCATCAGGTTTATGCCTTTTCTTAAACTAATGGCAAATCATCTGTTCTTCCCCAAATAATCTAAAGCTCATCAGGTTCTGTCTTCTCTGAAAGCACTGGTCTCAACAAGATAATTTCAGAAAGATCTTCTACCTACCTTGTGGATTCATCATCTAAAACAATATCACGGCTTTATTTATAAAATTATACAACTTCAGCCTGAATTGACTAGGAAGTAGCCACTGATACTTAGATCAGTATATAAGAAGTTTACTGTGATTAATTACAAATTTAGAATCAACACCTATGTAATGGAAGGAAGCAGTACTGAGTATGGAAAAAGTTAAAAAGCAATACATTAAACAAAGGGCTCCGTTAAACCTGCAGGGAGCCTTGAAGCCTGGATGGTATTTCATAGTTTTTTTGTTTTTTGGTTTTTGTTTTGTTGTTTACTAAGGGGGCTGAGGCAAGAGGGTCAGGAGTTTGAGATTGCTGTGAGCTATGATACCACGGTACTTTACCCAGGGTGACAGAGTAAGATTCTGTCTCAAGAAACAAACAAACAAACAAACAAAAAACCCATGATATGTTTTAAATAGGACTCACTCTGGGACAGGTACTACTGAGCCCTCTGCAACATCAAACTCTTTAACTCTCATGATGGCCCTTCTACAAATGAAGGAACTGAGGCACAGATGGGTTAAGTGAACTCCCTGAAGTCCTCAGCTAGACAGGGGCAGAGCCAGGGCTGGGTCCAGGAAATCTCCCTTCCCAGTGCAGGCAGGCAGCCACCTTCAGTAGGGGCTGCTGAAAACTCAAAAACATAAAGTGTTTCCTTGGCAAAGATTTTTAAAATCATTAAAGACATTCTGGGAGATTTTACAGGGGGTTCTTATCATTCCTGATACCCCTCACCCCCACATACATTGAGTCCCACAATCACAGGAGCTACAGGCAGCCGGTCCATTTCCGGCCCTTGGGTTCTTCATGCCCAGGATGTGAGCTCCCTAATGTATGTTGCGTTGCTATTTCACAGTTTTTTCATGTTGGGTAGAGGGGATGAGCGCCATATTAAACAATCTTTAAATTTCTGCTGCCCCTAGGGAGGAGGAGTGCCTTTTAGGAGCTCTCTATAGCCAAGGGCAATTTTCCAGAGAGCTGGAAAAGCTGCCTAAGGGCAGACCGGGGAACAACTCCTACATATACACATATATAAATAGGTAAATAAAACTATGTTCTCCTAGAACGCAATTCCTGCCTTCAGTATACTTCTGGAAGAGCTGATAGGAAGTGCAAGCGGACTTCTTAAATATAGTAAGTGTAATTTCAGAAAGCCTAACATTGACAGGCAGTGCAAAATAATACGGAAACCATGAAGCTACAAGGCATCACTGAGATGTTTTATAATATGCACCCTCGTTTGTGCAAAACATCAAAAGTTAAGTAATTTTCAAATGTTAAGTGACTGGTAATTGTGACAATTTTAATTTGAAAGCTAATAATCAAAGAGAGCTTTGTCTGTACAAAGCTTTGTGTGTTTGTGTGTATGTTC
>NW_003852459.1:1859048-1874398 GCF_000181295.1 Otolemur garnettii
TGCTGGGCCCCAATGATCCTCCTCAGGCTGTTAAATAAGACTACACGGACACACCACCATACTCTGCTAATTTTTCTTTTTCCAGAGATGAGGTCTTGCTAGATTGCCCAGGCTGGTTTTGTATTCCTGGCCTCAAGCAATCTTTCTGCTTTGGCCTCCCAAATTGCTGGGATTACAAACATAAGCCACTGTGATTGGCAGATTTTAAAAGTTACTAAATTTATACGTTCACAGTTAAAATATCAAACATCATTACACATGCTATTTAATGTCGTATTGTCTGACAAACCAGTGATTGTTTTCTTTGCTACCTGGTGTTACTATTGGCTGGGGATGGATGATGGTGTTAAAGAAGTACCTGTGAGCACTAAGCAATTTTGGACTTAATCTGTTTGTCCTACATTAAGTGAATTCATTAGTGGATGCAGATTTCTCTGCTTAGTCACATTAAACAGAACTCTCATCTCTCAGAGAGCCATGGACAGAGGATCATCTTAAGGACTAAGAGTTATAGAACTAAGAAGCCACATTATTATCACTAAGAGGAAGGGGGTGTTGGACATGACATCCTGACTATCCAGCACCCCGCAGGATCAGATAAGCTGTCCTTCAGTGCACCTACTAGGAAGGGGGAAGGATCAGAGATCTCCATATGGAGGTGGGTGTCAATGTATTCCCTGTAGTAACACTTGACTCATTCCCTTCTCACTCAGACTCTTTTATTCAGTTACTGACATATGGTTATTGGTGTGTACTGTCTAAAGAAAATATTGAGAATTGTATGGAAAAGTTTTTATTCTTAGGTGAACAGCAAAATCTCTGGGTATAAAAAGAATAATGTGGCTCGGTCTCTGTGGCTCAAGTGGCTAAGGCACCAGCCACATACACCTAAGGTGGCGGGTTTGAATCCAGCCCGGGTCTGCCAAACAACAATGATGGCTGCAACCAAAAAGTAGCCAGGTGTTGTGGTGGGTGCCTGTGGTCCCAGCTACTTGGGTGGTGGAGGTAGGAGACTTGCTTGAGCCCAGGAGTTGGAGGTTGTTGTGAGCTGTGATGTCATTGCACTCTACCCAGGGGGACAGCTTGAGGCTCTGTCTCAAAAAAAAAAAAAAAAAAAAAGGTTCCAAAAAACCCCCCCTTTTTTTCCTGTTATTGTTGTTCCTAATCTAACATGGATAACTGAACAAACGTTAAAACTCTTCCCTTATTCAAGTTTTCATCTTTCCTATGGGCTATTTTAACCTTCATTAAACATCTATCTTCCACTCCAACCTAACTCCTGTGTTGACTATAGAGTACGGTGATTGTGTTTTTGACTATCCATGCTCAGAATGTTCACTAGATCCTCTTAGGTTACCTGATATTACAAAGGTTTATTTCAAGCATCTTTGTGCTCTCGTAACTTGACATGCCCTAACTCAGGCTTCTGCTGTGGTAATGCCGAACTTCTCATTCTTGTGCCCTCTCAAAGCTCTCTTTTTTGCTCCTAATGTGTCCTTGTATAAAAATGTTTCCTCTAATTTTTTTTTCCTTCCAGGTAAACAGCTATTCACGCCATGCAAACCTGCCCCAACTCTTATCCTTGCTGTGTGATTTTCCCGCACCTCCTCAGGCCCATGGGCTCGTGCTGGGCTGTGTCGCCATGGCATACTGTCCACATCAGACTTACACTACTCATATGCTTGTTTTACCAATACTGAGATTTCCTCAAGAACAGAGCCATGACTTATTCATCTTTGGATTCCTGAAGCCTATAGCTGCTGCTACCACGTAAACACATTATAGCAGCCAGCACACTGGCTTTTTTTTATTATTATTATTTTTCTATTAAGGTCAGCCAAAACACTGAAGGTCTGTGATCTATATATTCTGATTCTTTTAACCTATGCAAAGCTATTACAATAGTCCTAAGAACTATAGTTGTATATTTATACTTGATTAAAAATCTAATTGCTTGTGTGTTTTTCTGTGGGGAAGACTATGTTTCTACACAGTAATGAAAAAAAACTGTAGATAAAAATTGAGATGAAGTAGATAAAATTGAGATGAAGGAAAAGTATGACCAGGGATTTGATAACAATGCAAACACATCTATTACACATCTAGTACGGTCAAGGCATTGTGCCCGTTTCTAGGAGAACTTAGTGCCTGCCTTCAGTATACTTCTGGAAGAGCTGACAGGAAGTGTAAGCAGACTTCTTAAATATAAGTAAGTATAATTTCAGAAGGCCTAACATTGACAATGAAAAATAGTATGGAAATCATGAATATGGAAGCAATCATTTAAATATTTTATAATGTTCACCTTAGTTTATGAAAAATACCCAAAGTTAAGTAATTTTCAAATGTTAAGTGACTATTAGTTGTGACAATTTTAATTTTAAATATAATAATCAAAGAAAGCTTTGTATGTACATATATCAAGATGATAGCACAGGTTAAAATCAAAAAATATTATTTTGTATCAGCGTTAGTCATATTAAATACAAATATAAGATATCTCCAACTACACAACTAAATATATGACAGATCATTATTGTATTTAGCATTAATTATTTTATTTTTCAGCAAAACAAAGAAGGATCAGACAGGCAATTCTAGATATAAGTACATTCTCTTTTGTTTTTTTAATTCTTTTTGAAGTAAGAGTTTAATTATGAGGAGATAACTAGAAGTGTTACGACCTGAATTCAAATTAATATTTGATTAAATTTCATAACACAGCATGGAGCTATGACTGGAATGAACAGTTTGATGAAATTAAAATTACTTAGTAATAGATATTAAGCTAAGTAACTATTAAATTGCTTATTTCTTAGGATGTAATAGCAAATGCCAGAGGAATAGGATAGATTTTCCACAAATGTATTCCTGGTAGACTTTCAGAGATTCGAGCTGTGTGCAGAAACAATTTTTGATCCTAATTTATATTGGCTATAGATCTTCCAACCTGTAATGATGTTTTTTAAATCTCTGCAAATCACTCATGGTGCTGAAAATAGAAAAAAGCCAAACAGAGAAAAAAGGTACGGAAAACAGGTACATGCTAAAGAAATATAAAAACAAAAGCATAAATTCTAACAAGTTTGAAAGAATCAAACACATGAGGGTCCATTTGGAAGAGAAGTGTCCTGGGGCAGGGGGAGTAATTTCTAATTAGTAGTCATAACAGACATCCTTAGACAACGGTAAAGGTCAGGCAGAAAAGGAAGCTAGGCTTAAGGTACAATGGCATTTTAACTTCTCAAGTTCAAGGCACTATCCTAGTTGCTAGAATAATATAGAATATTATAGCCCCTTTCCTTAATATGCCTGCAAGAATGTAGTTGACGTGGTGAAAGCAGGCTGCTGAAATATAACCAAGAATGTGGTGAGGATGCTGTAACAAGATCACAATTTCAATGCACTTTAAACATATGGAGATAACTCATGCTCTGAGCAAGGAAAAGAAATGAACAAAACTTTGAAGGAGGGAGATATGTTTTGAGATAACTCAAAAGCACAGGCTCAGATTTTGGTAGTGACAAATGAAATGGAGGCCAGAAACCAGTCTTTTGGCTAGAATAAACACTTTGGCAAGTGTGGAGTGGATGTGGGTGGATATAGCCCCTGGGAACTTATTCTGGAAACCTGGTTTTGATCTCTGCACTGCCAACGATCTAGTGATAGATAGACGGATGAGTCACGTAGCCCTTCAAGACTTTTGTTTTCTCAGCTACTCTTAGACTGAACTAGATAATCATTAAAGTCAGGCCGGTTCTAAAATGCTCTGATCTAAAAAGAATATATTGGCTCCTATTTTGAGTGGCCTAGAATGGTAAGTTGAGGAATTTATTTTTAATCATATTTTGAGCAACCATACATTTGGAAGATTAATCTAAT
This sequence comes from Otolemur garnettii, assembly GCF_000181295.1. NCBI lineage: Eukaryota > Metazoa > Chordata > Mammalia > Primates > Galagidae > Otolemur > Otolemur garnettii. The sequence continues at coordinate 1,862,931 of NW_003852459.1, forward strand.
GCAGGTATGTAAGATTAATTCTTGAGGGAAGATTGGAGGCTCCTAATGTTCCTAGGTAAGAAGTAATGAGGGGCTGGCAGAGAAAATATAAACGCTGATCTGTAAGACTTGTCCTCGCTGCTAATCAGTAACAACGGGAGAGGAAAAAAATGAAGAAAAAAAAAGTACACAGCTTCTAGCCTTGCTATCTGACAGAATTTTTACCAGAACAGGCCAGGAAAGTTTTATGTAGAAGGATCAATGCAAGATGTTTGGAATAAAGCTGTCCGACTGCCAGCTGGAAGTGCATGCTTAGATCTTTAGCTCTCAAAGTATGGATTAGAAAAGGGCTTACAAACTCATATGCTTACAGGGACTACTGAAGCAGGCTGTATTTGAAACAAAAATCATGGAAAACGTCGCACACAGGAATAATTTGCCTTTCTAAAGAAGGTAGTTGCCATTCGGCTTCAACAGATTGGTGTCCTTGCAGTCGTGCACCCTGCTTCCCTAGGACAAGCCAGCTAGATTATGCCTTAGTTTTTAATTGTTGGCAAGAAAACTAGCTGAATAAAATTAATTCACTGTGGGGAATAAGCAAAACACAATTCTAAGCCATATTTCTTCTATGGGCTGCTGGGTAAGAATTTGGAAAACTCTATATTAACCTTGGCAGCATTAATAGGCAGACTATAATCAGAATTGTGGGAAAGGATAGAGATTTTCAAAGGAACAATTTTAAAGGAAGATGAAGTCTAAGAAGAGTTCATCAAAGAAGTTTTATACTTATTAAGTCAAATAAAACAGTGGTCTGTCTCTGGTTATGTTGCCAGAAAGGGGAAAACATGAGGGCATTACTGAAAAAGAATGAAGTCATAGGAGACAAGCTTGGTAGACGGAGAGGATAATGCCACAGAGGAAAGAGTGTGAATTACCTTGTGTTTGCCTTTACACAGCATGTTTAATTTTTATTTTGTGTGTTCAAAAATCTGCACAAAACTACTTATGGAATTGAATATTATGCTCCAAACCTCCTCTTTTCTGTGCTAACACCTGAAGATATTCTCTGCAACTATGAAGTTACCAGGCTTTCCAAGAAGACAACATGCAAACAAAGACTCCAAAGCTTTCATTGTTTATTCATATCATTAGGCAAACAGACCACAGTCATGGTTTTATTGAAACATGTACAAGAGAAAGTGGAAAATGAGTTTGACTTAATGTTGAGCAGATATTTTAAAGCACACTCTTTGCTTTATTCATTGACTTTCAGAATTCCTTCGAGAGCAAGTGGTGGTATCTTACTGGACACTACCCAGTCTTCTGATAAGAAATCAAGAGATTCAATTGTTGATAAGCCTTATGTTTTCTATGAAAAGAAACAGCTCCTTGAACAGATGGTTGCCTGTAAGATTTTGCCACATTTTTCAAATATTCTTTGTAAACCACCAGCAGCCTCATTTAATTCTGTCTATGAGGAAGGAGCAATGAGTAGATGATGAATCAGGCATCATTAACTGTAATTTTTTAAAAATCAAATGCAACAATGTCTCAAATAGCAATTATAAGATATTTAAAAAGCTTTCTTTTGAAAAGATTTTCTAAATGTGCACAGGATTGTCAAAGGAAGTCCTAGAATATGACAATAAAGAATATTAAGGTGGGTGACAAAAACCAGAACATGTGTGTGGGGGGTTATAATTTATATGAAGACCATACTAAACAGTGAGTACTTATTTTTGCATAATTTTTCTATTCTTGCTGTTCACAAATTTGCTCTGAGTTTCTTTTGACAGCCATCTATAGAACCCTAGAGCCCTGGTTGCCAACTATTTTTCCTCAGTTTTTCTCACCATTTTAGCTGAGTATAGAATCTTACTCCTTTTTTTTTTTTTTTCCTTTCCTGACCTATTATTAATTATTTTCTCACTACTTTTTTTTTGTTTGTTTGTTTGGTTGGTTTTAGTCTTTTTGTTCTTCCTTTGGCTTATAAACAGGTCAAATTCTTAATTTTGTATGCTTTTTCCTTCCAGTTATTTATTGCTATTAATTAAATAGCACCATCCCCCAAATCGGTGGCCTAAAAAACACTATTGCATTTTGCTTGTGGATTTCATATATCAGGAATTCAGACCAGGCGCAGCAGGCATGGCTTCTCTCTGCTTAAAAATATATGAGACCTCAGAAGGAAGTCTTAATATCGAGGGATAACTAAAACTCTGGAGGCTAGAATCATTGGGAGGCTTTCTTTTACTACCATGACTGGCCCTAGAATAACTTAGAAGTATTTGCTTAGCGGAAACTTTGGACTGTCACACTCAGAGTCTCCACATGGACTGAGGCTTCTCACAGCATGTTGGGATCTAGAGCAAATGTCCAGAGAAACACAGTCCCAGAGACCGAAGCAGAAGCCATATAACTTTTCCTGACCTCATCTCAGGAGTCACCAGTCCTCACTTCCATCATCTTCCATTGCTTCTATCAGTCACAACCCATATGGTAATTTTTAGCTAACTTTTAAGGAGTAGGGAGCCGGCCCCATATGCCGGAGGTGGTGGGTTAAAACCCAGCCCCAGCCAAAAACTGCAAAAAAAAAAAAATAAATAAATAAATAAAACAAACAAACAAAATATATATATAACCATTTTTTCACCAAATTATCTGCATCTGGCTTTCCACTAATTCAGTTGTATATCTTTCTGAAAATCTGAAAAGGTGGTTTGCGATTATTATCTTTGTGTCTCACTGCAGTTGAATTTTCACACCTAGTAACATCCACCAATCGGCCTCTTGTCACTATCATTCCACTGAACTCTCTGAATGTCACCAATTGCTTTTTGGTTACCACATCACAACTTCTTCAGTCCTCCTGACAATATTGGCCACAGTCACGAAGCAGTCACTATATACTGAACACTATTTCTTCAGTCCAGTGGTTTTCTACTGGTGTGCTGTGAAACATTTAAAGATCATTAATTAAATTACTTTTGAAAGACATTCAAAGCACAGTAAGTATATTCTTTTATAACTCTTTTTCTTTTTTTCTTCTTTGATTAACGTAGTTTAAGTGTGTCCCAGAAGTTTAACTATTGGCTCAAGAGTGCTATGTGACTAAAAAAAGTTGAACATGCTGTTTTAGTTCTTACAATAAGATCATGACAAAGGCTATATCTTCTTCATGGACCAGAAAGATATTACATGAAAAATTTAAATTATTTTTTCAAAGTTTACTCAGATGATGAATATTTGATGCAGAAATTGAGCTTCCTTGGGCTACAAAAAAATCAATAATCTCTACTATTACTAAATAGCAGAAAATGTGACACTCAATATTAATGCCATATATAGAATAATTCATTTCTGTCTGTTCAATCTATAGATATCTCTAAATATATTTTTAAGTAAATTTTATACAGTCATCATTGATACTTAATTCTACTTCTGGGTATATATCTAAAAAGAAAAAAAGCAAGTGTCTTCTATTCTACTAATGGGGAAGCAAATGTATATTGCCTGACTTTCTGTGATCTATATATATTATTATGATCTTTGGTGCATCTTGTTTTCTAGGTCTTGTAAAACTAAGTGTTTGCCATTCAGAATGTGAACCACTTCTAGCCTGTGTTCTAGCACAATGCAAACTTGGCTCATTTGCAGCTGGCTATTTCATGTACATGACATAATGATGCAATTACCAGCAAACATTTAGGTAGCAGGGTGTTCTCAGCAAGATGGCCAACTGGAAGTCACTAGTGCTCATCTCCCTCACAAAGACTACCAGGCCATCAAATGAATGACTATATTTTAATGAAAATAACTGAAGGAGAGTACTGGAGTACATCAGAGGAGTAACAGAAAGCCTGGTGAACACAGAAACTCATGTTGGCATACAGAACAAAAGGAAAGATGGGGATATCTGTCACTCCATTCTCCAACTGGGATCTTGTGGGACCCAAGAGGAATGTCTCCCAGGGATAAGAAGGTATGCAAGATGTTCTCAGCAACTCCCGTCAATACCTTGGACATCTACAGACCTCACCCTTGGTCCCCTTCATTCCTCACGAGCTCTAGCCCAAGATAAGGAGGCTATTCTTCCCCTAGGGGAGCTGACAATGTGTCCCACCCTGTAGCCCATATGCATACTTTTTCTAAGCCAGCTTGGAATTGAAACTATGACTGGGTATATCTTTCGCTACAGGTGAGTATCCATGGCTACCCTTCATCCTTGACACTAAGCTGCTGCCAAACCACACCACAACCCCTGCCTAGTGGCCTAACATCCCTAAGCTAAGCTGCCAACAGCCCCCACACCCTTCACTGTGGTGCCAAACATTGATAAATCCACTTCCCCTACCCCTCCTCCTGTCCCCTTAAGCAAGAGCTGCAGTGGTAACCTCCCTCCTGGGAGGACAATATGATTGTGCCAAGTGGTCAAATCTCTTAAATGCCTACACTGAACTAGTGATCTGTACCCTACAGAAACAATGCCAGGCTGCCCACCAGAGTAACACCTGTCAGGCTTGAACTGAAGCAGCACATTGTCTTCTATGGAGTCAGTGCCCTAGATGAACTGAATATCTGAGCATCCCAAGGCTGAGTTGATAAAGTACCCCACCTTGTAGTGCAACAAAGCAAGCCAAATAATTCCAGTACCCCACTACCCTGGAGCTTAACTGCCACTAGAGAGTCTGAGCTGTTGAGACACCACTCTTTGTGGGGAGTGGAATCATTGCTGTGCTGTTCCTTGTTGCTCCCAGGGCTCAAACAATTGCTATATCCTATCATTTTGGGGTATTGGCCACCACAGCACCTGGCCTTATAAAGTTTGTGATACTTTTAACCCCACGTGGCATCCCAGGATCTAGAGTCACCACCTCCTTATCTCCTAGGGCCTGAGTTGCTACTGAGCCTTTTGACTCAAGTTTCCAAATTATAGACAGTCCAAACCATCAGATCCCTGCCCTCATCTTCCCCAAAGTCACATTACTGTTCCCTGCCCCTCAGTGGTAGAATCACAGTTATACCCTAGTTTTGTTGGGCCCAAACTGTTAAGGATGACCTCAGAGTCATAGTTTCTGGTACTGAACATGAGGGAAACCTACATGTAACCCTGCCACAGAAAGCAACTGTGCATCCCAAGACCAAAGTCATACCACAGGTTCATGAGACCCTGAGCTTATGATCCTGGCCTCACAGCCACTATGAGCCCTTAAACCTGGAACCCAGAGTCACTGAAACCTTTAGTAGGCTGTGTCAAATCTGAACAAGTAGATTCTCTTCAATTAAGTCTCCTCCTTATAGGGAAAATAAGAATAGGTAGACCCAAAACCCTTGCTGTAGGACATTAGCAATCTATGTTGCACCTGGCCCTGCCACAGAATTCTACAATTTAGGCCATGGAGTGGCCCACAGTTATTGCTTATGTTGAACTCATCTGAAAAATGTTACACAAAGACTGTACCTATCCAGAAACAGAATCAGCATATGGCTCCTAACCAGCACACTAAACACTTACTGCAGGTAAAATTCTTCCTGTGTAAAAGTTACTCTAGAAAGTTTGGAAGAGGCAAATCGTTCTGCCAGATGCACAGACCTCAATGCAGAGACAAGATAAACAAAAAAAAGAAAACAAAGATATATATCTATATCTCACCACTGTAACTCTCTACTATCATCTCAATGAAAAGAGAATCAATGAAGTGCTACAAAAGAAATTCCAAATAATGACCCAAGTAACTCAATGAGATAAAAGAAAATACAGATAGACAATTCGACAATTCTATACAGATAGACAAGAAATTGAACACAGAGATAAATCATGATTCTTAATGAAATACAAATCCTATACCTGAAGAAGTTAATTAATGATATAAAAATATAAGATCAGAGTTGATAAAGCAAAAACACAAATCCACTGAACTTGAAGAAAAGTCATTTGAAGTTACATAGGGAAAGAAAGTAGTAAGAATTATGAAGAGCAAAGAGAGCTACAAGACTTATGCTAAATCATTAAGTGAACAGGGAATATTAGAAGGATAAGAGAAGAAAGTAGAGGGAGAAAATCCATTCAATGAAATAATACCTGAAAAGTTTTCATAGCTAAGAGAAATAGACATCCAGATCAAAGATGCTTAGAGGTGCTTAAAAAGATTCAACCCAAGAATATCTTTCTTAAGAAATATTATACTCAAATTCTCAAAAGTCAAAGATAGAATTCTATGCACAGTTTAAAAGAAAAATCATCAAGTTACATATAAGTGAATCCCAGAAACTAACAATTTTTTTTCTTAAAGCAAATGGAAATGGAAACGCAACATCCCAATGTTATTTATGGGATATGGAAAAAACAGGATATAAGAGGCAACTGTATAGCACCAAACACTTCAGAAACATGACAAAACTTCAAATAAACAACCTATCAGTACACATCAAAGAACTAGAAGAGCAAGAACAAATCAAAAACCCAAATCCCATTAGCAGATTTCTCCACAGAACCCTTATAGACCATGAGAGAATATGGTGATATATTCAGAATGATGAAAGAAAAGGATTTCAGCTGAGAATATGATATACCTCAAAGTTATGCTTAACAAATGAGAGGGAAATAAAATATTTCCCACATAAGGAAAAAATTGGGAAATTTATCACCAATACATGGTCTTATAGGAAATACTCAAGGGACTCCTAAATTGGGGAATAAAAAAAGATGATAATCACTATCATGAAAACATGCAGAAGTATAATACTGGTAGATCAGACACACAAAGGAAAAGGAGAAAAGCATCAAAACCTAGCACCACAGAAATCCACCAAACATTAAAGGGAAACAATAAAAGAGAAAGAAAGGAACTAAGGATCTACTAAAACAGAAGGCAATTGAAGAAAGAATAAGTCCTCACTTATCAATAACACCCTTGAATGTAAATGGATTAAATTCTCCACTTAAATGATAGAGGCTTATAAATGGTGTTTTAAAAAGGCCCAATTCTGTGCTTCCTAGAAGCATTTTACCTTTAAGACCTATATAGCTTGAAAGTGAAGGGATGGAAAAAATATGCCATGCACATAGAAACCAAAAGCATGCTGGAGTAGCTACGCTTAAATAAGATAAAACAGATTTTAAGTCAAAAATTGGAAAAAGAGACAAAGCTCGTTATATAAGAGAAATGAATTGATTCAACAAGAAGATATAACAACCCTAAATATATATGCATCTAACACTGGAACATTCAGATATATAAAGCAAATGTTACTAAATTTAAAGGGAAAGATACACTTTAATACAGTGATAGGTAAAGCCTTCAACACCCCACTCTCAGCATTGGACATATCATCTATGAAGAAAATCAACAAAGAAACATTGGGTTTAAACTGCACATTATTATTATTACTGAGACAGAGTCTCACTTTTTGACCCTTGGTAGAGTGCTATGGCATCATAGCTCACAGCAACCTCAAACTCCTGGGCTTAAGCAATTCTCTTGCCTCAGCCTCCCAAGTAAGCTAGGACTACAGGTGTCCGCCACAATGCCCGGCTACTTTTAGAGATGAGGTCTTGCTCTGACTCAGGCTGGTCTCGAACCTGTAAACTCAGGTAATCTACCCTCTTTGGCCTCCCAAGTGTTCAGATTACAGGCATGAGCCACCATACCCATCTCTTAAAGTGCATATTAGACAAAATAGACCTAACAGACATTTGTGGAACATTAGATTTACCAGCTGCAAAGTACACATTGTTTTCATAGGCGCATGGAACATTCTCCAGAATATAGCATATCCTAGGCCACAAAACAAGTCTTAACAAATTAAAAAGTGTAGAATCTATATTGAATTTCTTTACTGATAACAATGGAATAAAACTAGAAAGTGCTAATAAGAGGAACTTTTAAAAGTACACAAATACAAGAAAATAAAATAACACGCTCCTGATTGACCAATGAGTCAATGAAAAAAATTACAAAGAAAAATTATAAAAATTCTTAAATCGAAATGGAAATGCAACATACTAAAGTTATTTATGGGATATGGAAAAAGTGGGAACTGTATAGCACTAAACACTTCAGAAAAGTGGAAAAAACTTGAAATAAACAACCTTTTGGTGCACATCAAGGAACTAGAAATGCAAGAACAAATTAAACTCAAAATTTAAAGGAAAGAAATAATAAAGAGCAAGTTAGAAATAAATGAATGAAATAAAAGGGTTTGTTTTTAAAGATAAAAAGTATTGACAAAGCACTAGCTAGAATAACTCAGAAAAAGAAAAACCCACACAGAGAAAATCATAAATGAAAAAGGAGACATTACAACTGATGCCACAGAAATACAATGGATCACTGGAGACTATTATAAAAACTATATACCAACTAATAATTTATATAAAAATTTTCAAGAAGATAAAAATGGATAAATTTTGTGTCACTCACAAACTACCAAGATTAAATGAAGAAGAAATAGAAAACATGAAAAGACTGACAGGTAATGACATGGTCTGTAATTGAAGTCTCCCCTAAAGAAAACCCCAGAACCTGAGGACTTTATTGCGGAATTCTGTCTAACATGGAAAGAAGAATTATTAGCAATTCTTCTCAAAGTCCTCCAGAAAATTGAAGAGAAAGAAGTTTTTCAAACTCATATTATGAGGACAGCAATACCCTGATATAAAAAGCCGTTGAGGTTACAACAATAACAAAAAATTAAAACTGCCAGGTGAGGTGGCTAGTGCCTGTCATCTCACCACTGTGGGAGGCTGAGGAGGAAGAATTGCTTGATTTCAGGAGTTCAAAACTGGTCTGAGAGAGAGTGAGACTCTGACTCGTGTAAAAAAAAAAAAGTAAAACCCAGCTGGGTGCTGGTGAGCGCCTATAATCCCAGAATCTTCCACAGGCTGAGGCAGCAAGATGGCCACAGACCAGCCTGAGTCTGAGGTTGCAGTGAGCTATGATGCCATTGCACTCTGCTCAGGGCATAGGGTGGGACTCTGTATCAAAAAAAAAAAAAAAAAAAAGAAAAATGAAAAAGAAAAAAATTAAAATTATACACCAATATTCCTGATGAACATAGAGGCAAAAGTCCCCAATAAAATGCTAATAATCTAAGCATGACAGCCCATTAAAAATATTATTGACCATGACCAAGTGATATTAATCGCAAGGATGCAATGATGATTCAAAAGAAGCAAATCAATAAATGTTATATATCACATGAAAAGAATGAAAGGTAAAAATGATATCATCATCTCAATGATACAGAAAAATATTAAATAAAACTTAGCATCCTTTCTGGATAAAAGCTCTCAACAGGTTAGGATGAAAGGAATGTACCTTACCAAAATGAAGGCTGTATACGACAAACAGCCAACATCATACTAGATTGGGAAAAGTTGAAAGAAAGCTTTTTCTCTGATCTGGAACAAGACATGGACGCCTACTTTCATCATTTTTATTTAAAGTACCACAGAAAGTCCTAGCCAGAGCAATTAATTAAGAGAGTAAAATAATGAGCATCCAAACTGAAAATAAGGAAGTCAAATTATCCCTCTCTGCAGATGACATGATCTTATGTAGAATACCATGAAAGACTTCACCAAAATAAGTAAAGGAACTTCTTAGAAGTAATAAATGAATTCAGAACAGTTGCAGGCTACACAATCAACATATAAAAATCAGCAGCCTACCACTTCCATATGTCAACAAAAAAACAGCAGAAAGAGAATTCAGGAAACCAATTTCATATATAATAGCAACAATAAAAAATTGAATCCCTAAAAATAAATTTAGCCAAGAAGGTGAAAGAGTTCTACTAGGAAAACCATAAACATTGACAGAAAAAATTGAGTACAATCACAGAAGAAGGGCAATAAGTTCCATGTTCATGAATTGAAAATTTACTATTGTGAGAATGATCATACTACCAAAACTGACCTATACATTCAGTGAAATTCCTATCAAAATATAAATATCATTCTTTACAGAAAAAAAATTCTAAAAATTTTGTGGAACCACAAAAGACCCAGAAAGCAAAATCAACCCTAATCAGGAAAAAAAGCTAAAGTCATCATCCTAACAAACCTTAAAATAAGCTGTAATAACCAAAATGGTATTATTGTGGCATAAAGACAGACACATAAACCATGGAATAGAACAGAGAAGTGAGAACTTAACCCAGAACTTTTTTTTTTGACAAAAACACTTAGAACATTCATTGCAGAAGAGACAGTCTCTTTGGTTTACTGGTGTTGGGAAAACGAGACATCTAGATGCAGACAAATAAAACTAGAAGTTTGTCTCTCACTGTATATAAAAATCAACTTGAAATAGATTAAAGAATTAAGTGTAAGACCCAAAACTACAAAAAACACTTTAAGAAAACTTAACTGAAATGCTTTATGACATTGGCCTGGAGCTTTTATGGAGCATAGACAACAAAAGGAAAAATACATGAATGGGATTACATCAAACTAAAAACCTTCTGCACAGCAAACAATACAATCCACAAAGAGAAGAAATGACCAGCAACATAAGAGAAAATAGTTGCATACTATGCAACTGTCAAGGGTTTAATATCCAGCATATACAAGAAACTCAACTCAAAGAAAATATATTGATAAAAATAGGCAATTGAGCTAAACAAATGTCTTTCAAAAGAAGACATACAAATAACCAACAGACATATAAAAAATGCTCATCATCACTAATCATCAGGGAAATGCAAATCAAAACCACAATGAGCTATCATTTCATTCTAGTTACAATAGCTGTTATCAGAAAGACAAAAAATAACCAATGCTGAGGATTTAGAGAAAGGGGATCTCTTATATACTGTTTGTGAAAATGTAAATTAGTATAATTATTATGGAAAACAGTATAGAAGTTCACCAAAAAGTAAAAATAGAACTGCCATATGATCCAGCTATCTCACTCCTGGTATATATCCAAAGGAGAAACAATCAGTATATTGAAGAGATACATGCACTCCCATGTTTGGTGCAGCACTTTTTACAATAGCAAAGATATTTTTTAACTTTTGTTTGTCAACAGATGAATAGATGAAGAACATCTGGTATACATACACAATAAAATACTCTTTAACCATTAAAAAAAAAAAAAAAGAAATTCTGGGCTTTTTTGTCATGACAAAGGAGCCCATTTGTTGTTCGTGGCAAACGTATCTTGATCGTGCTCTGTAAACTTATCTTCTCCTCCTCAGTAAACTTTGTTTCACGCTTACCTTGCTCTTGGTGGTTCTGGCCACTCTTTGGCCAAGAGCATACCAAGAACTGAGGACACGGACAACTACTTGAACCTGGCATTATGGGTTCTGTGATTCAGGTAGTTCTGTCTGGGTAAGCCAGAGTTCACTTTTTCATGAAAGTGCTCTGCTCATCATCATTAATCATCAGAGAAATGCAAATCCAAACCACTTTGAGATACCATCTAACTCCAGTAAAAGTAGCCCACATAACAAAACCCTAAAATTACAGATGTTGGCAT
>NW_003852459.1:1874825-1884394 GCF_000181295.1 Otolemur garnettii
CATGCAGCCCTAAAAAAGATGGAGCCTTTACCTCTTTTATGTTTATATGGAGGGACCTGGAACATGTCCTGAGTAAAGTATCTCAAGAATGGAGGAAAAAGTATCCAATGTACTCAGTACTTTTATGAAACCAACTTATATTTACTCACACTTTCTTATGAAAGATAGAACACAACTATAGCCCAAAATGAAGGAGAGAAATATAGTGGGAAGGGAGGGGAGGGGGAGGTTTAATAGAGGGAGGGTAAAAGGCGGGAGCACACCTATGGAACATATTGCAAGGGTACAAGTCAAATTTGTGAAGTGTAGAACATAAATGTCTTGACACAATAATCAAGTAAATGAGACAAAAGCTATGTTGATTGGTTTGATGTAACCATGTCAGATTGCATTAAAAAAATCAACACATTGTACCCCACATATGCATAAATGTATTCATGGTCTATGTTTATATTACTTAATTTAAAAAATGAAAAAGAAAGAAAATGTTCATGCTTCAGATCTTCCTCCTAGCAACCAGTGCTTAGGGGACTCTAGAGCTTGCCTTCACTTTTCTGCTCTCACTATTTCTCAAACTGAATGGCTAAGTCCTTGGCTAGGCCTGGTTTTGTGATAAGAACTTTGGGGAAGAATTATTTTGTTTCACTTTAGGGAAGAGAGCCTGAGCCTTAACTCTTATGCTTCTAGGCTTCACACTGTTTTGACAATGTACTTTTCTTTACCATATGTATAGACTTTCTTTTATGTATGGGAAAATTCTCAGTGCTGCCAGGGGTATTCAGAGCGAAGTTAAGATTATGGTGTTAAGATACCCAGACTCAGGGAGGACTACATGAGGCTCTACGAAGGAGTGGGTGGTGCCATCTCTATCTGTGCCAGGGAGAGGATGGCTTAGCTCCTTCCTTTGGTGGAAGCAGCGGGAAGCTCAGATCAACCCTGGTCCATAAGCCCTTTAGTTGAGCAGAGTTAAAAGAAAAACAGTATATGGTTATTAACAGAGGCACAAAATCTTGTCATTGGATCATACCTTTCAAATCCTAGATATCCAGTGGGTAAGACAGGAGTGACCATGACTGACTCAGGGTAGGATTCCCCCAAGGAGAAGTGGAAGAGAGAACACATTCTGTCGATGCTAGTGTCATGGCTTGCAGGTAAATGTTGATACATTATTCTAAGGTCTTTGCCATAACCCAGGTGCCCACAGAAAATACTATATAGCCTTCCTGGATACCATAGCACTCCAAGAGGCAGTGGGGAAGCACATCACCCTTGATCTTAACTTCTGTAAGGGATAGGTGATAACAAAAGACAAATTTTTGACCACAGTACCAGATTTCAGGAAAAAGCTCTGGAAGCTTGTATAGAACCCTCCCACTAGATGCCATAGTGACTGCCCTCTGAGCTCATCTCAGGCAGAGAAGAAGGAGTAGTGGAAGGAAGCTACATATGCCCTTTTAAGAGGAGCACTGGCACCCACATTTAGGCCAATGGTCAAACACCACTAAGAAAAGGATCTCTGGTGTTACATCTGCTATTGGGAAGGTCATTGGGTCAAAGACTGGCCCAACAAGGACAAACCACCCAAGGCCCCTTATCACTGGTGCCATCAAATAGATCTCTGGACCACATTCTGTCCTATGTAATCTTCCCAGGAGGGGAGTTGGTCCCAGACTAGATCATAGTACAGCAGTGAAAGACCCCACTCCTGCCAGCTCCCTGGCAGATGACTATGAATGACCTCAAGCTGATGACACCTCTCCTGGTGGTAGGGAGGTGGCCAGTAAATGTTCTGATGATGGGGCTGCCCACTCTGTCCTTCTCCCTTACTCCAGGAAACTGAGCACTCAGTTATGTGTGGTCACTGAAGACTCCTGTATAGGGCTCACCTGTTTGAGGGCAATAGTAGCTGTACCTTTACTCTTATCAGAGGCCACTAAATTCACTATGGGAGCTGCCATTACTGTTAGGACCTCCCCTTGGGTCTCTGAACTCCTTCAGAAAAGGGTAACAAAATGGACTTCAGCTGGTCTCCTAATAAAAATTCCAGACTGTGTTGTAGAAACTAACTTTAACATTAAAACCTGTCCAGGATTTAACCCAGCACTCTTCTTTCAGAGGAACCAAGCAGGCTAGTACATAATCATGAAGAGATTATACTCCACCATGACCTCCCCTGGGCAGATCTATCCTCAACCCCATCCCTCAAGCCCATCGTGGTTTACTGATGGCAGCAGTTTTGTTGAGGATGGGAAATGATAGGCAGTCTGTGCCATAGTAACCAAGGGACTAGAAGTGGTGGAGGCCCAGGCTTTATCAATGAATAAACCTTCCCAGTCAGCTGCACTCATAGACCTAACCTGAGCTCTCCAGTTAGGCAAAGACAAGAAAGTCACCTTGTGTAAAGATTCTAAATAAGCTTACTTGGTGTTACACACCCAAACGTCTATTTGGAGGGAACAAGGATTCCTTGCCACTCAAATAGTGCCAATACAACTGATTCATGTGCTTTCACAGGCCATTAAGGTATAAGCTGAGGTGGTGGTCATCCATTAATGCAGAATATCTGACAGGTTGATTTAACAATCCCCTCTGGATGGTTGGTTAAAAATAACTTCTATTTATTCTATCTAAAGAAGCCAAAAACTTGGTAGAAGCTGTGTATAATGATGCCCACTTAGACATCTCCTGGGACAACATTTTGTTTCTCCTTTACTGGCCTCCACTATGAAACAGGTTCATATGCCAAAGCAATTGTCCTCAGGGAGATTTTAGGGCAAAACTTGCCTCTCTGGCCCAATGAAAGGGGACCTATCCAGTGAGGACATGCAGATGGATTTCACTTTAATGTTCCCTGCAGAGCAGTGATTTTCAAACAGTGTGCCATAAGAGGGTCTTAAATGTGCTGCCAAAATTTTTAAAGATCATTAATTAAATTATTTACAAAAGAGGTTCAAAGCACAGTAAGTATATTCTTTTTCTTATTCTTTTTTTAAATCAACATATCTTAAGTGTGACCCAGAAATTTAACTATAGGTTCAAGTGTGCCATGAGATAAAAAAGGTTTAAGAATCTGCTACAGAAGTATTTATTAGAGCTTGTCAGCACTTTTACTGGTTGGTTTGAAGCTTTCCCTGACAAGACTGAAAAGGCCACTGAAGTTCCCAGGAGTCTCCTGGAGGACATCATAGTCATGTATTCCCTTGGAGGATCTCTGGTACCTGTTCAAGGAGATTCTTCCTGCAGTGGCTCCTTCATAGAAGTAGTACAAATGGTCTACCCATGGCTGAGGCACTTTTCACTCTGGCAAACCAAACTGCACATAACCTAAAGTTCAACAAAACCTACTAGATATGCCTGTCCATTCCTTCTTGTTAGCAAGCCTGGACAGGTTCAGGACAGTATCAATGCCAACCTCCAATCTCCAGGTGTGAGGCGAAAAATCTAGACCTGATAGATGTCTTTAGTAATTCCCTTGGTCACTCCATTACTTTGCATCTTGGGAAATATAATATTTGGTCCACTCCTCATAAATTTTCTAACTTTATTTCCTCCCACCTACAGGCCATCAGGCTACAAGTAGTCCTATATTCTCTGCCAGTCCTTGCACCTCCTCATCGCTACAGCTATAGCCATCTAGTGAGGACATTTACTGAAGTCCCCTGGAGAACCTACAAGAGCCCCCCCCCATAGGAATTAGTACCCCCACTCAGTAGGAAGCAGCCAGATGAGGCAACATGCTTACCCAATGATTCAAGCTTCTAGAATAGAGTGGGAAATATTAGGTAGATAGCAAGGGACTTTTAAGACTCATTAAGCACAAAGTAGGTTACTTTCCTTGATTCTGCCTTGAGTGATTTCCCCCTGGGAGGAAGGACCAGGGCAGGCCCCCTCTTAGTGCTGCCCTACCTTAATCGTACTCCAAGTAACTAAGTGCCACATCTCAGGGAAGGATGAATACCTAGTGGGCCAGGCAGCCCAGACACCATAGGATTCAGAAAGTCTTCTACAGTAACCTAAGGCTAACTGTCCATCTAAGTGGTTTGATGGCATTTTCTGAACCATGAGGAGGCCCTGTCTAGACAGTATAAAACAAGACTCCAGACCATATTCAGAACCTTTTTATGTCATCACAAGGGGGCCCATTCATTGTCTTAGGGTGAAATTATAAGCTATGAACCTATAGCTTGCTGTTACTCTTCATTTCTCTTCCTCAATAAACTTTGTTTCATGCTTATATAAAAATAAAATGAAATTCTGGGGCAGCACCTGTGGCTCAGTAGGTAGGGCGTTGGCCCCATATACCAAGGGTGGCGGGTTCAAACCCCGCCCCAGCCAAACTGCAACGAAAAGATAGCCGGGCCTTGTAGCGGGCACCTATAGTCCCAGCTACTCAAGAGGCTGAGGCAGAAGAATGGCCTAAGCCCAGGAGCTGGAGATTGCTGTGAGCTGTGTGACACCATGGCACTCTACCCAGGGATGACAAAGTGAGAATAAAAAAAAAGAAAAGAAACAAAGGTCTGATTTGTCAATAGAAATGCTGTAAAATAATAAAAATGTGAAGCATTGTTATTAAAGATGTAATTTAAAAAAAAAATAAATTCTGTTGTTTGAGGAAACATGGATGAACTTGGAGGATATTATGTTAAGTGAAAAAAGCCAGGCACAGAAAGGCATATACTGCAAGCTGTCACTCTTATGTGGGAGGTAAAAAAAAGAAAAAACAACAAGTTATAGAAGTGGAATAGTCATTCTAGAGGCTGGGAAGAGTTGGTGGGAGGTATAGCCAAAGGTAAACGTATTATATATTTTCAAATAGATAGAAGAATGAATTTTGAATGTTCCCCACACAAAGAAATAATAAACATTTGAAGGGATAAGCATGGTAACTACACTAATTTAATTATTGCACTATATATATATACACACATATATATATATATACCACATTTTACTCCATTAATATGTACAATTATTTTGTATTAATTAAAAATAATAAAAGCAAGAGACAGAGAGAGAGACACAAAATCATATAATAGGAAAATGGTAGTGAGTTAGCTATTTGGTTGGTTGCAAACTAGAAGAAGCTAGAATTGGTGATGATGACAGCAACATGAGTGGCAACTGTTCAAACTGTGCAATGCCCAAATAACTTCATTGGTTAGAATCATTAAAGATATCTGGCTGGCTAAACAAGAATCTTAAGAAAAAATTGCTTATCTGCTATTAGGTAAAAATATTAACACTGTGGATGAATGGATAAGCAAAATGTGGTATATACACATAGTAGAATATTATTCAGCTTAAAAAGGAAGAAAATTCTGACATATACTATAACATGGATGAACCTTGAGGGCAATATATAAAATAATGTCCAAAAAAAGACAACTGCTATATAATTCCATTTTTAGACAATATTGGAAGAGTTAAAATCATAGAGACAATGGAGGCAGGGGAAGGAGGCTATGGGAGGTTAATGTTTCATGGTTATAGATTGAGTTTTAGTTTTAAAAGGTAAAGAGTTCTGGCTCCATGCCTGTAGCTCAAGTGGCTAAGGTGCCAGCCACATACACCAGAGTTGACAGGTTGGAATCCAGCCTGGGCCTACCGAACAACCATGAGAACTACAACCAAAAAATAGCCGGGCATTGTGGTAGGCACCTGGAGTCCCAGCTACTTGGAAGGCTGAGGCAAGAAAATCGCTTAAGCCCAGAAGTTGGAGTTGGAGGTTGCTGTGAACTGTGATGCCCCAACATCCTACCCAGGGCTACAGCTTGAGGCTCTATCTCAAAAAGAAAAAAAAAACAGATAAAGAGTTCTGGAGTTGGACAGTGGTGATGGTTGCACAACATATGAATGTACTTAATACCACTGAACTGTATACTTTAAAATGGCTAAAATGATAAATTTTATCTTATAAAATATTTTATCTCATAAAATATTTAATGATAAACTTTATCTTATCTTATAAGATAAAATTTATCATTTTATATCTATTTTATATATAAAATAATTTAATATTATTTTATGTATTTTTTTTTATTGTATTTTATCATAATAGAAAATTTTTAAAAGGAATGTCAGTTCAATATCATCTACAATCAACTGTAAAAGTAACCTTGGGAAGAGAGAATTATTCTATTTGTGTTAAATCCCTGGAATATAACAGATTATCTTTCATATGGATGATGTCAAATAATTTTTTGTTGAACTTAATTGCATCATGTTTTGGTGCTTGAAAATGCAATGCACAATATGATGACTGGATACTTAATATGAATATTTCACACTGTCCAAAATTTTTTATGTTTATTGACATGTAGATTTCCCAAATGGGTCCACACAGTCAGTAATATGTCTATGTACACATATAAAACACATTCTAGGAAGATGCATATTAATAGGTAAACAGTGAAAACTTAGTTTTTGGCAATTTTATGTTATACTTTTCTACATTTATTATATTTTTATAATGAAAGTATAGTACTTTAAATTTATTAAAAATATACAACTAATGTAAAGATTGACCTTGTTATAGAATGAGTAGAATCCAAACATAAATTATAGGTGAGGTCGAAGGTATGATACATAATTGAGAGAAAGTAAGATAAATGGGAAAGATGCTAGCTGGCCTTGTTAGGAGGCACAGCAGAGCACAAAATGGGAATTGGGAACTTATGAGTTTTATAAACAATACCCTTTTATTCAAGTATTTGAATAATTTCAATCCTGCCTTTATAAAAAAGAGTGCTGCAATTCAGGGGAAATCTCCAGGCTGTAAATTCTTTATGTTAAAATGAGATAAAGCATATAAAATATTTAAATCTTTCCATGTCCCAGGGACTACGATAGACATTGAAGATATAAATTATAGGATGTCATTGCAAATCAAAATCTATGTAAATTCTGTTCTTTGTTTAGACAATACTAAGTCTGGATTTGGTAACATCATGCTACTAGACTTCAGGTTATAATAAAAAGCTACCATGATCAAAACAGCATGGTACTGGCACAAAAATAGAGATATAGATAAATGGAAGAGAACAGAGAACTTATAAATGAATTCAGCCATGTATCGTCATCTAATCTTGGATAAAACAAACAAAAGCATAAACTGGGAAAAAGAATCCCTATTTAATAAAAAGTGTGGAAGATCTGATTAGCCACATGTAAATTCTGAACCTAGGCCCACACTTCTCACCATTAACAAAAATTGGCTCTTCCTGGATAAAAGGTTTACATTTAAGACACAAAACAGTAAAAATCCTAGAAGTTGTGGAAAAAACTCTTGATGCTGTCATCCAGGGAAAAGAATTTATGAAGACTTCCTTGGTAATTACAGCAACACCAAAAATAAATAAACGGGACACAATCAAGCTAAAAAGCTTTTGAACAGCTAAGGTACGGCATCTAGAATAAGCAGAAAACCTTCAATATTGAAGAAGATATTTGCATGCTACAAGTCTGTTAAAGGACTGATAATTAGCAACTAGAGAGAGCTCAAATTAATCATCAGGAAAAGAGCAAATAATCCCATTTATAGGTGGGCAAGAGACTTGAACAAAAACTTTTCTAAATAAGACAGATGAATGGCTAACAAACAAATGAAAAAATACTCATTGCCCCTTATCATTAGAGCAACGTCAATCAAAACCACACTGAGATATCTCCTAACCCCAGTGAGAATAGCCTATTTAAAAAAAAATCCCTAAGCTGCAAATGCTGGCATGGATGATGAGAAAGGGGACCACTTTAACACTACCTGTGGGATTGCAAACTAATGCACCCTCTATGGAAAGAAGTATGAAGAATCCTCAAAGAGCTGAAGTAGATCTTCATTTGATCCTGCAATGCCATTACTAGGTATTTGCCCAGAAGAAAAAAAATATCATTTATCACAAGGACATTTGCACTAGAATGTTTACTGCTGCTCAATTGACAATCTACAAGATGTGGAAGCAACCAAGTTCCCGTAAACTCATGAATAGATCAATAAATGGTGGTGTATTTATACCATGGAATACTATTCGGCCATAAAAAGATGGAGACTTGACACCTTTTGTGTTTACCTGGATAGAGTTGAAGCACATTCTTCTTAGTAAAATATTACAAGAATGGAAAAGCAAGTATCCAATGTATGCAATACTAATATGAAACCAACAGACAAACAACTACACATCCATATGAGAGAAAACACAAGTATATTCAAATGGGGAAAAGGGGAGGAGTGGGGAATGAGAAGAAGGGAGGGGAATTGGTAATGTGCACAAAATCAGGGTATGTAGCACACCTCTGGATGAAGGGCTCACTACAACTTGAACTTTAGAAACACAAACAATATATCCTAATCATTTTCACCCTCATTAATGTAAAATTTAAAAAAAAAAAAGGAAAAAGGAAAAAGAAATATTGTGACCCAGCAAAACTAATCCACTGTTTGCTCCAGGAGGTAAGAGTGTGAAAGAATTACAGATGACTTATAAATAAGCAGCTTCCTTACCAAGAAGTGACTCAAGATCTTTACTCCTCTGTGTTCACCAATCCAAAGCTATTGTGTCATAAACTCTTCCCAATTCCAATCAGTGTCAGGATATCCTTGCAGGATGCACTTTGAAGCCAGCCAGCCCAGAATTTAAAACTCTATAAATGTTCTGCCATGACTTCTCTTTCTGAGATACTACAGAACTCTGTAAAGATGGCATTTTCCCATAGAGCATTAAGTCTGATAAACATAGCTTTACTCAATTCAGCTTTTTCTGGAGGTCTTTTGAGAAGGTTGACTATTAATGTATCTTTATCTACCCTTAATGTACTCAGAAGTCAAAAACTATGATATCTTTTTAAATTTTAAAAAATTATTCTGAGTACATAATAGTTGTTTTGGTACAGACATACAATGTGTAATAATAAATGAAGAGTATTTGGAGTATCCATCACTTGAGGTATTTATCATCTCTTTGTTAGGAACATTCAAATTCCACTCTTTTAATTAGTTTAAAGTATACCATAACTTATTGTTGACTGTCGTCACTTTGTGCTATCAAATATTATTCATTCTATCTAACTATAATTTAAAGTTTATCTTAATAACTGTGTGTACCAGATTTAAAAGGATGAGAAATTTTATCCAACTTCGTTCAACTACTCTGATTCTTCAGGGGCCCCAAGCACATTTATTCATTCAACTCTTTGGAATAAACGGCTCCATAAATTGAGCACATAGTCCACATGAGGAGTAGTGTCTACATTGTACATGTTTGAAAATAAGTATATATTTCCTACACTCAAGATTATAACCTACTAAAGAGGTAAACATACATGTAACTGTAATCAAAAATGACAGTAACGCCTACTGTTTGATATACATAAGTAGCAATGGGACTAGAGAGAATACCTATGTGTTTAGACAAGTCACCAAAAATATTATCAAAGAGGTTGTAATTTATAGGTTAGAAAGGCATTTGAAAGGGAAAAAGGTGGTAGTTGCAGGATATGTAAAGGAATGTGTCACGTTTAGAAATCTGAACAGTCTGGCATTAGTGGATTATATTGTATGAAATGTGTGTGGCTCG
>NW_003852459.1:1884693-1886877 GCF_000181295.1 Otolemur garnettii
AAAAAAAAAAAAAAGAAATGTGTGCAGGCAACAGACTGTGAAAGGCCATTTATATTTTGTAAGGAAGTTGCTACCATACTTTGTAAATAATAGCAATCATTGAAGACTATGAGCATAGTAAAACTTTGCTCCTCACTACATACTTGTTCATTTCTCTGGCAACACTGAAGGATAATTTAGTAAGGGGTAAGAATTAGGTAAAATCACTAGATAAAAAGCTACTGCAGTAAGGGTCAGGTTGGGAGAAGATAAATTGACAGAGCAGAATTAAGACAATAAAAAAATGATTTATCATTAGATCAAGATATTCAAAGTAAAGGAGCAAATTTCAGATCACTATCAATAGGTGGTTGGTTGATAATTATTGTGTTATTTAACCAAACTCCTGGTGATGGATAATTACTTTTATAATATATTAGTCTTGAAACATATCAGGATTCATTATGGACATATCAATATCAATCTTATTTAATAAGTCAATAATATTGATCCACTCATATGCATGCAGTTTTCTTTATTTAACCTACTATGTAGAAAAGTGATGGCCTTGCAGCAGGTTGTTAATAGCGATGAAGAGAAATGGTGGTTATAAAAGTATATAAAATAATCCATGAATGATTTATATATCTACCAATGCCAGCAATTGGCCAGTGTCAATCAGGTCTTGAACTTAAACTTATTGAGAAGATAATATATAAAATAATCTAACCCAGGATGCCTATCTATATTAAATTTTATTATCTATTTTGTCATGATGGTCTATGTGAAGACACTTTGGGATAAGTAAAATCATTTCTGTGCCTCCATTTTGTTAGAAATCTACACCTTACTATCACTGATCAAATACAGCCTTAAAAATAGAAAGGTTGTAGAATTGGATAGGAAAAGAGAGTGATTTTTAAAAGAGTAAAGTGAAATTGAAACAGAACAAATTCACTTTAAATGCCAAAGAGATGAAAGATAGGAAGTCTGAGTTGTTTTCATATGTATTATTTTAACAGCAAGAATATTGAATTAAATCATCCTTTATATAAACAAGCACTCACTTAATCTGAGCACCTCAACTGTCTATTCTTATGAGTGTATGTGAAAGAACCTTTAGTTCTTAAGGTCATACTCTGTAAAAGGGTGCTGATTGTGGAATATTGAGTTGGAGTATTTTGACTATGATCCTTCGACCCAGGTGAACCTGCAGTTGCTGACATATAAACTAATTGTATTGGTAGTGGGGAGTCTAGCTGTTCGATGGACTGATAGAAACCATAAAACTATGAAAGACATTTATGTAAAACAACATTTTTTACTGTCAGGGTGGCTAGAAAGTCAAATCACATATAGAAGTGGTTAGACATAGCTATTCTCTTAACAGTACAATCACTTTCACTCATTGTTTTAAAATGTAAATTTTATTATTATTCAGGTGAGGTGGGGTCAACAGATCAGAAGATAATAGTCATTGAAAAGATAGTTTGTTACTAGCAGTTTCCAAGAGGAGGTGGCCTTCCCACCAGTGCAGATTCCACGTATTAAAGCACCTGAATGGGACAGAAGGCAGAGGGAGTGAGGGGGAAACATGGGCAAGAGACTTTACTATGTTTTCTATGGGAAAGAATGGGTAAGTCTATATAAAAAGCTTAACACTGGCCAGTTTGGATAATCTTAGTAGGCTCTGGGGCATAGCGGTTGTCTCTAGTTTTCTAGGACTTGGTCCTGGGGTGACTGGGGAAGAGGAATAGAGAGTCAAATCATAAGCATCCTATGAGGGACAATCAAAAAGGTGGTGTAACTGTGGGCTCTGGATTGGTTCGTTTGCATATAAAAGGTGAACTTTCACTTGCAGATGAGTCCTTTACTATCTTTAGGAATTGGCTAGCCCTGAGAGGGCCAGTCTCTCCACAATCAGCCAGGCCCCAGATGCCAAAGCATCAAAAATACCAAAAAATAAAAAGACATCATTAATACACTCAATGTCAAAACCTTTACATTTATTCACCTTAAAAAGAAAAAAAAAAAGAAAGAAACAGTTAAATCTATTCTTACTAATAACAGATCCCAAATGATTAATTGCACCAACAACTAGAGTCTTCCGGGGCACCACTCTTCTGGTTAAAGCTGAGAGAGCCTAGACACTAGAAAATTTATAATTTCCGTTGGTTTGTTTTCCAAAGACTTTGGAAAACACAT
>NW_003852459.1:1887522-1890952 GCF_000181295.1 Otolemur garnettii
TGTAAAACTAGGAGATCATTTTAAATGCACCTTTCAACTTGGTTGTTTCTGAAATAAGAATACACAGTCCTAGAGTTTTCAGATCACGCACGTACATCTTAACAGTGCACATTACAACCTAATCCTGGAGTCAATTAATAAATTGGTTGAAATAGCAGTTTGATTAAAATCTCAGATGTGCTAATTCGCTTTCCTAGTGCCCTTTAATTAAGGCTTTAATAGAGTCTGCAATTACCTGCAAATTTTTTCTTTGTCTTAAATATTTGTGCTTCTATCCTTAACTTTCAAAGCTCCTTCAACTCACCAAAACACAAGAATAACTACTCTTAGAAATTAAGTTAAAGCATAAGAAAAAAGCCATATTTTCCTTTTACAAGATGAACAAGTACTATATGACTTTAAAACACACCTTAAAAATTGCAATTTAAGTTTCAAAGTGATTAACTATCTTATGGGGCTGTTTTTTTTGGTAGGGATGAAACGATGAAAAACTTTTATTTTGGTAAATGAGGCAGTGTTTTGTACACATTTTCTACTTAAACTAGTTTGTAGTTAACTGAATTTGAATATTGAATACTTAACACTCAAACTAATGTTTTCTATGTTGAAATTTTAACTTTGAGAAAAAATACACAACTTTATCTCATTTCATTTTTAGTTATTCCTTTTGAGCTTTCATTGTATGCTGTATCAAGCATTGTTCAAAGTCTTTTCATAAACTGTATCATTTGTACTCTAAACAACAAACAAGTACACAGACCTTAGTGAGGCTTTTTTTATTAAGAAGATACCTACACTTTAAAACATATCACAGCAAAAAGCCTACCCTGAGTTTGATTGCCCTCCAAATACTATGCCCCTCTCAATCACCCTCAGAATATTCTTTCAAGGAAAAATTGAGCCCGTTGCTAGGAAACATGTCAAAGATTGAATCAAGAAATCTTAAGAATGCTATAAAAAACACACAGCAAGCTGCATATTAGAAAGGACCAAAGCAATACAAAAAAAAAATGTAATTCTCAACTTAGTTTAGAAGTTGTGAAAACTAATGAAGAGTCTAGGTTTGTGGAGTTACCACTTGAAAGATATTCTAGTATTTTTAATGATTCAAAATATATAATGTTTATAAAATACATAAATTAGGAAATTAGACCAGTTATGAGAAATTTAAAACTATGTTTGTATGGTTTGAAGTCATTTATATAATGTAGGAAATTAGGTTTAAGAGATTTTTCTAATATTTGCTCTGGCCAATATTGTTAAAGTTAGCTCATTGCAATACTGGTATTATGAGAGAGGAAGGAACTGTAGGACAATTTCTAACCACTTTGTGTAGGGAAATATTATTAAAAGGCCCTTGCACAATAATTTCTCACAGATATAGTTTCATAGTTCTCATAGTTTCTTTTAATTGTAAAATTATTCATCACATAGAAATTATAGAACAGGCCATTTATCTTGAGTCAAGTTATTTAGTTTAGACTTAATCAGAAAAATAAATAAAATGATAATTTCTAAATGACCTGTTTATACAGAGATAGTAGGGTTATTATAGACTACTATATGGTTTGAAGCAAACTGTGTAGAGGTTAGGCAATTAAGTTTACGAATATTTCTTCCAGGTTCATGTGGTAATATCAGGCTCTAATCAATGATACATTAACAATTGTTACCCCTTTTCTAAAGGAGAAATTAAAGTTTCCAGAAAGTCTTTGCAATAATGGTGAATTTAGGCAATAAAGTATTTATTAGTAAATACTAATATTAGTAATAGTAAATCCTGGTGCCAGATCCTCAGAGAATTTACATTATCTAATAGTTTTCCTGTTTTCCACCTTCACACTTCTCTTTCCTTTTTGTACTATTATTTCCATTAAGGTTGTATAATTCACTGTGGTATAACATTGTGTTTTTTGGTTATTTGGGGGGTCTAAGAACAAATAACACATTTTCCTTTCCTGAAGTACTTCCTATGTAGCTGGCCCATCACCATAATCATATTAAGTAATGATAAAGTAATAAAAAGATGACATATTTGTAACCACACTTTCTTATTGAGAGGATGTAGAGTCAGTATGTTAAGAGAAGTAAATATTTAACCAAGAAAAACTTCTCAGATATAAATTTTAGAGGAATTTGTGAACCATCTCCTTAGAGTCTTTGAAAGCATCTACAAATGCTTATCATCCACTAAGAACATTCTTTAGAAGGTACTATTTCCCAATAAACAGCATGTTAAATAACATTCAGATAATCATATAATTCTCTTCTTATTAGATATGAAATGGTTATTTCTACGTGTCCTACTATAATTAGAATATCTTCAGTCTCCATTTAATAAAACTACGTGTAGTTGAGTTATAAAATGAAGAAATGGGTAATTAGATAGCACTGAATCTAGTGATTATGACATAATTCTTTGATAGCAATTTTAAGATAAAAATATAGTTGATAAATTCAGAGACTTTCCTCTCCCTGATAAATTTTATGGGTGGGCTATAAATGGTAAATATCAAAAGTGATATTTTACCAGGAATGAGGGCAGCAAAAATACTAGCTGATTGGGACAAGTAACATACACTTAGGAAAAAACTGTTATTGAGCTTAATAAAAGCAGTTTTATGCAGAAAAAAAAGCCTGAATTACTTATAGTAATTAAAATCAGAATATTTGGTGGTAAATGGGGATGATTTAAGGGAGCTATAGAAACTTTAAAGAAGGATATTCAAAAACTTTGGATACATTCTAAGAAAAAAGACCAGTATTTAGCTACACGGAAGGAGCACCTGGAATTGGCAGAAATAAATGAACCCAACATAGTGAGAAAAAAGATCAAAAGAAGGGGTGTTGTTACCTTGTCAAGGTGTACTGACTGATCTCTGAGCAGAGACACTCTGTTTCTGTGCTGACTAATGTCATTATGTTGTCCTGTCTGCCAAAGGAACACTGAGCACACTGCCTTTAGAGAAGTTGAACTTCTGGTGATGCTTAAAGAGCAATGGATCTGGGATGCAATCTCGGATGTTTAGCAACCAGATCTAACAGAAGAAACCAACTTCCACATGGCCACATGTCCGTGCCCCTTGTGACACCCCATCACCACACGAATAAAAACAGCCGGGGGCACAGATTAAAGTACAAATGCCTAGCAAGCAGAGGCTTCCCGTATTCCAGGAAGAGCCTGGAGCAACCTCGGCCATGGCCTTTTATTGAAGCATTCTACAATAGGTGTGGGGGCCCACACATAAGAGCTGCGTGCTTAATAATCACTACGTGCTCTCCCCCTCACCTTGACTCCCACACAGCTGCACCACGTATGTCCAATGTCTAACACCTGCTTGCTAACTAGCGACCTATCTTAACTCGTTAATGCATGCAGCTGCTTGAGGGCTTGTCTCCCGGCGAAACATCTCCATGCAGGCTAGGAATT
>NW_003852459.1:1891428-1896711 GCF_000181295.1 Otolemur garnettii
AGTTTTACACAATCTACTCATTTACCTCTTATCCACATTTGCACACTCATATTCCAGAAACCAGATTTATTAACCATTGCCAGGAGTCATGCACTCTCTCACCAAAGGGGGTCCCGACCCCGGTGTGAATTGCCCAGTTTTCTAATTGTCTACCTGGTAAATACCAACTTCTTATGCCAAGGACTTACTTTAAGTATCATCTTCTCTGGGGAATCTTTGCTGACCTGTCCTAGCAAATTTTGGTACATCTTCTATAGGTTATAGTATCTCCATTGCAAATTTTATTCTATCTAGTATCAATTTCCTATAATTTTTTAAGTTACCTGATTTTCCTGCTATATGAGTGTCTGGAAGACAAAACAGTTCTTTGTATCATATCTTATTTGATTCATGGAACCTTTACATATGGTAGGTTCCTAAGAATCTGCTGACAGAGCAGATAACTGAATTAAACTCAACATTTATGAAAAACCCTGGAGCACCTTTTTCATGTTATGAAGCAAATTCTGACTTTATAAAATTTCACTAACTTTAATCCTCTAAGTAAATTTCAGCAATTTATTTTATTAAAAAAGGAAATAGTTTTGCTCATAGCTGCAATTTTAATCCTATCTAGAACTAAACAACTACAATTGTTTGCTCATCAAGGTACAACTAAGGATCAGCTTTAAAAACCTACTCAGCTTAGCTGAGATCAATTCACACGCTGTCTCTACCCTTTTAAAGACAATTCTTTGCATATTCACTTTATATTCATATTTCAATTAGTCTAAAACACACTTCGATCCATCCACTCAATGATCATTGAGCTATTAATACTTAAAATAGATTTGGTGAGGGATGACAATATTAAAATTAATAATAATTCATGCTTTCCAGAAATCTATAGCTCAAACTATCAAAATATTTTCCATTTTGTAATTAAACAAAAACTGGATCCCTGGGTCCTGTGATCCTTTAAGTGTACCCACTATGAAAAGAGTTTTAAAATTCACATTAATATGATCATTTATTTCACTTTTCAAGTGCTCAACATTTAAAATATCATTTCTTAAAATAAATTAGCTGTAAACCAATAGATTCTTCTAAATGCAAAGCTTTGATTTCCTCACTTGGAAATTCATAAATATTTTACAAGTTGTATTATTTGTAAATTTAACTTCACATGTCCATTAATCATTAAGATTTACTCCATTTTTGATATTTATCCCTCCCAAGGAGTGAGATTCAAATGTGTAAATTTTGAATAAGATGTCTGTTCCAAATATCATCTGCTCTTTTTTATAAAGTGATTTTAATGGGGAGTTTTCTTTTTACCCATTACCTATGCCTCTTTCTCTTTTTTTTTGTCTTTTTGCTTATACCAGGTTGAAAAGTACTACAATAATGAAATTTGACCCCAAATATTGTGTACCCCCCCATATGTTGTCTGATTGGTGCAGAAAAAATGGAATATCTCCTCCTTTTCTAGGTTACATTATGCTCTTTAAATTCATCCTGAGATGACAATTATTTGTTTGTTTTGTAGCCTTATTTTTTTAAAATTTCAGATGAGTATGATTAGGTTACATTGCTTGTGTTTGTAAGGTACATTGTAAGATGCCAGGTAATGGCACCTAAGAAATGTGCCATTCTAACCTAAATTGTACCTATTTGGCAGGAACTTACTGACCCTTTCTCCTCCTCCTCCTGTCTCCTTGAATTTAATTGAGTTTTTCTCCCATGTGAGGGTATTGTTGTTTCAAATTAGTATTGAAACATGAGGTGCTTCCTTTTCCATCCTTTACATAGCTTACTTAGGAGAATGTTCTCAAAATCCATCCAGGTAGGCTCAGCACCTGTAGCACAGTCGTTACAGGCTCAACGACATACACCAAGGCTGGTGGGTTCAAACCCAGCCCAGGCCAGTTAAACAACATTGACAACTGCAACAAAAAATAGCCAGGCATTGTGGCAGCTGCCTGTAGTCCCAGCTATGGGGGAGTCTGAGGCCAGAGAATTGCTTAAGCCCAAGAGTTTGAGGTTTCTGTAAGCTGTGATGCCATGGCACTCTGCTGAGGGCAACATGATGGGACTCCGTCTTAAAAAAAAAAAAAATCCATCCAGGTAAAGGCAAAAAATGCAAAGTCTCCATTTTTTATGGCTAAATAGTATTCCATGGCATATATGTACATATATATATCTCATAGTTTATTAATCCATTAATGGGTTGATGAGTATTTGGGTTGTTTTGACATCTTTATGATTGACTGGGCTTCTATAAACATTTGAGTGTAAAGTATTTATGATAAAATGACTTTTTATGAGGGGAGGTGGTAGATACCTAGTAATGGGATTGCAGGATCAAATGAAAGGTCTGCTTTTAGTTCCTGGAGAATTCTCCATACTTCTTTCCACAAAGGTTGTACTGTTAATTGCCCCATACTTATCTTGCAGCATAATAATAATTGTTTGACTATACAAAAATATCAGTTAATCAAGGAAGGTATGCATTATTTTGAGTATGCTTAAGGAAGATAACAAAGTATTTCCTCCTTTAAAAACATTTATTCAACCATTGATTTATTCATTAGATACTTTGGGGACATTCTCCTTGTGCCTTGTGCGAGTATTTCTTTCCAAAGTGAGTAGCTAGCTAAATCAGATAATTGAATAAAAACATTCAATTATTTAAAGAAAAGTTTTCATTTTGTTGTTATCATCACTCTCTATAAGCAAATAGAATTCTAGGTAATTTTTATGATTCTGAATGAGAATAGAGTTTCTTGTGTTTAAGATGATATACTGTGTAAATTATCTCTCTAGTGCTTTGTCTTATCTAGAACACAAATGAAGAAGTTATTGCCAAGGGGAAAGGCAAAAGGCAGTTCAGGGCCCGCAGGCTGTTGAAAAAGAAACCTAGCAGCCTTGCTATCATTATTATAAAAATAATCCTATCATACAAAAAGGTAAAGATTGTGTTTCTAAATTATTTTTTCATTTGCGATCACAATCTTCAGTTCAACTGTTGAAAAATAAAAATTCCATAAATGAGAGTTTGCCTAGGTCTTGTTTTCTCCCCCAACAGTCCTCCTTTCTCCTACTCTTATGTTTATTAACCCGTTCCAGCATCTGTTTGGATGTATTTCTATTCATCCACCATGAGCTTAATCTCAAAAGCTCAGTCCCAAAAAGTGGGTAAATATTAACAAGCAGGAAATATAGATCGATCAAAGGAAAAAAATCTTGGAGCTGGATCTGAGTTCAGAGAATTTTTAGTTCTATAATTTTTGACAGACAACATGACCACCCAAAAGGAACATTTCACCTGTGACCTTGATGAATGTTGACAATGCCTCACCTGATCCTGAAATTTAAGTGTACTCGGTGTATAGCAGCTGATATTTTAATTATTACTAATATTGTCCTTCTCAATATTTACTGCAGGAAGAATATGCATTAGCATGTGTCCTGGTCCTTTGACAATGCCTATCTTTTTAATATGTTTTCTTTAACCCACTTTGCACTCATCCATTGATTTTCTGCCTATCTTATTTCACACCTCTCAAAGTAGCATGCTTCTCAGGACTGCCATTCCTGCCATGTCATCAACACTTTCCCCTGGGAGTTGCTGTGTTCCGATATGTGCCCACCATCTGGTCACACTTACTGTAACAATAGGAATCTGACTCATGTTTAGCATTCATCTAAAACTGTTGTACATTACTTCAGCTCTTGTAGATTTTGTTCCAGAGGATTATTTTTGTTTGGATTTATGAATCTAGAAAAGTACTTTTCCTAGAAGACCTAGTAAGATCATAGTAAATATTTCTTAAATGATTGAAACTATTTCTTAAATATAGTTAGAAAGGATTAAGAAATCAATTTTAGGATTCCTCAAATACTTGTATTTTGTTACATCTTATTTCTTTACACATTCTGTAACTTTTTAGTACCCTTCCTTAGCTAAAAGAATAACTTTCTTCTTCCTTTGAGTAACATATGAATCACATAGCACACTGAAATAGGATACCTAAAATTTATTTGTACTGTATGAAATTGATAGCAAACAAGTAAAGGGATCAGTTTTTTTCCAAACTCTAAATATTGTACTTCTTTTCAAAGAGGGCAGGAATGATATGAATTTTACAGACGAGAGAATAAAGATGCAAGAAAACGGGATAAGGGAAAATCTCTAAATCTTTGACTTGTGGTCTGTTTTACTGGAAAAAAATGCCTTTTTGGTATTTCATTCACAAAAATAAGGAAGGAACTCAGGTGTGTGAGAAATCTGAACAGGGTTGAATGTGACCGACTGGTGACTTCATCATTGGCAACTTAGTCGCTGTTTTCCAGTTCC
This sequence comes from Otolemur garnettii, assembly GCF_000181295.1. NCBI lineage: Eukaryota > Metazoa > Chordata > Mammalia > Primates > Galagidae > Otolemur > Otolemur garnettii. The sequence continues at coordinate 1,895,768 of NW_003852459.1, forward strand.
CTACAATCTGCTCACCCACCCATCCAAGGGATGCTGCCTCCGTTCTCTCACCCATCTGCTGTTTTTATTTTTATTCCCTAATTATGATATTAGGTCTACAAAATGTAAAATTTTGCAATGTGCTACAACTTAGCAAACTTTTCATCATAATATCAAAGAATGGTCAGTCTTGTGATGTAAGAACACAGGTCAAAAACAAATAATCTGTCTTTATAAACAACCAGATTTAGTGAGGTCACCTAAACAAATTAATTTCACAAAAAACATAAATAAATGCTATCTTATATGCTACAAATTTACCACGATGACATTCCTAACTTATTTTGAAGTCACAAAAGGAGGAAAATACAAACCATAGCTTCCATAGAATACTATACATTCTATACAAAATTCTACACAAGAAGGCTAATGTTTTTGTCCTAATTAACACTCTTCTCAAAGAAGCCAAAATTTACATGTTAATTTACGTGTTTAATTACACATTATGTTCTTTGATTTCAAAGAAGACAGGTGCCTATCTCGCTTGTTAGAAATGATGAGTGAGGTAATTCTAGTAAATCCTTGATATTTATGATCTGTTCTCACCTATGGTATCACATTCAGAGATGAACAGCCACGCCGGGAAATCACTATGAAAAAGAAAATTGTATCATTGTTGAATGTTAAAGGATAATCAAATTATAGCACAAGACTGCTCAGGAGTTTTCTTCTCCCCGCCTAATGCTTAGACTTAGCAGCTGCAGAGGTGTGCTCCTCCCGCCAGGCTCTTTCTCCATTTCCAGTAAGTGCTACTTTTTTCATCTTTCCCTTTTCTTCTCTGCCCTCTCATCATTCTTTATTAAATAGCTTGATCTATTTTCTCCACTGAATCCTCCCATTTTGCATTTTGGTCTCTAGTTCCACCCACTCTCTGATTCTTTTGATTATTTACAAAGAAGTTTGGG
>NW_003852459.1:1897591-1917983 GCF_000181295.1 Otolemur garnettii
CCATGTGTATCCTTTGAGCAATGCTCAAAATCTGCAAATTATCAACTTAATATATCTATTCTTGTTCTAAGTATCCACAACATAATAATACTTGGAGTTCTTGAGAATATACTTTCATAAGATCATGAATATTTAAAAATATTTATCTTCTCATTATAATAGAGGCAATCAATAAATAATATTCAAAAATACTTACACAAATTTACCTCTTAGCCATAGTCTCAACAGCTATTTAGCAGTTCGATAATTTCTAAACCATTTCGAAAGGATTTTGAATGACTTTATTAATAAAGGAAAGGTAAAATATACCTAACATTTAAGTAGGATAACTATATATTGTGCCTTCTCTGGGGCATGTCCTTCTAATGCTTGTAGACAGGCCACTTGCTAAGATCAGAGGTAATGTGTGATGGAAATTACTCTGAGTTTCAGCCTGTGGATTCTCTACTGTCTTACCTTGTCAGACTCTTTTTCAGACTAAAATTCAAATTCATTTTGAATCCAGAGGGTCCACTTATCTATTTATTAAGCAAACACATTTTGCTCCTATTGTGCCAAAAAAATGAAAACCTTATGGTAGTTCCTCTCTCTTATTTTTTTACAATCTGGGAGATAAACAGGATATGTGAACAGATCATTTCAATCTAAAATTATAGGTACAAACGAAAAAGCTTTGAAATTTAAGTTGCAATATAGCAGGTTTCATGGAAGGAGCAGTGAATTTAACTGTTTCTCCCACAAAAAGATATTTTTGAGCCCTATTCATTGAGAATGTGATCTCATTTGTAGACAGGGTCTTTACATGGGTGATCAAGTTAAGAAGTCATTAGGATGGGCCCTAATCCAATATAATTTGAAGTCTTATTAAAATAGTAAATTCAGAAAGAGAGACAGACAACATTATGGGAAGACAAAGGCAGATATCCCAGGTGCTGCATCCACAATCTAAGGAACTGCAACAACTGTCAGCAAACTTCCCAGAGAGAGGCGGGAGACAAGACCCTCCCTCCCAGTCTTCAACCCTGTCAATGCAATGGTATTGGAATTCTATCTTGGAGAACTGTGAGATAATACATTTCTATTGTTTAAGCCACCCCATTGTAGGAGTCATAGGAAAGAAATACATGAATGTTCTTGGAAGAAGTAATATTTAAGTTCAATCCTGAAAGATGTTAATGGTAGAAATGAATTGAATCAAAACAAAAGCCAAAGGGAGCTGACTTCCTGGTGATATTGGGTGGGATCTTTAAAAAGCTGTAAATTTGGGATCCATGTTTAACATGTGCCTGGGAGCCACTGAAGGCTCTTGAAATGTGATGAAAATGACATCTTCAGAAGAGCATTAAGTATTTGCAAGCAAGATTTGCACGGTAATTGACAGTCAACTACGTATTAAAAAGAACCAGTTTTACTGTGAATTTTACTAGAAGATAAAATCTCTACAAGAAATTAAAATTGAATTACTTTCCACAATAGAATTGTTTTAATTATTGCCTAGTGAATAAATCTCTATCAATCATTACTGTATAACATTTAGTTTTTCCAGACCAGGCAAGTAAATGGCTTTGCTTCCTGCCTTTTAAAACCTTTGGGCCTAAGATGGCTGACAAAAACAATAAACATGAATGCGAAAAGCAGGCAAATGAAACTCCACTATGTAAAATTCCTGGGAGGTAATGCTCTGAAAGAAGATAAGTTGAAAGAAAATAAATTCAATAAGGAAGGGCTTGTATTTTGTAAGTGACCCTATGCGGGAAATTAAATACATATAAGCAGATAAGAGGCAAGAATTGGAAATGTTCTTTGGGTATTCCTTTCAACATTCCCAGTGTCTGTAATGATGTTCACTGTAGAGCCCTTTCATATCTATTATCCTTATGTTTAAACCCTTAAAGTATATTAAAAATTATTTACATATTATGCATATTTACAATCCAACTCCCATGAGCCAGTCCAACAAAGTTTCTACAGAAATTGAATATCAATTACTTAACACTGAGGAACTGTATGCTACAAGTTTGTGTCTCTTTCCCTCTTTTGTTCTCTAGATCATCTTATTAATTAATTAATTTCCGGAATGCTTGTCTCTTGATATTTCATGGGATATATATGCTACATGAAGTATATATTCTCAGATATGATTAGCATATATTTCTTTATCCCCTTAATATTTTTTTTAGGTAACTGTCCTTTATTTCTGTTCTTTTCATCTATTAAAGTAACGTTGTCCACAAGTCTGATGCTTTACCACACCCAGAGGTTAAACTGCTTTCTCCCCGATGCCCTACCCAGACCCTGCAGTCTTTCTCTCCAGCTGATACATTTTCTTTAAATCCAGACTTGAAGGTGTTAAGCACCCACAAACCGTATCTTTTCCTCTAACTCTGCTTTCTTTCTCCCTCTTGGGTTTTCTTGCTTCCTCTTAGGTTTTAGAGTCCCACTTCCTTAGATCGCTCTTTCCTTACGGCTATCAAATTAGACAAATCAGGTCTACCTCTTCCCTCTTTTCGCCTTCTCCTTTTCCCACAATCTGTACTTCTGGGCATTTTGCATTTTCTTTTCATCCCTTCACAAGAGGCTCAGCAGAAGTAGGAAGAATAAGACACCTCTCTTTGGTCACTGTCATCTTCCTTTCAAATGTTAAACCATGACAGTTATTCAACTGCAACAAAAGTTTCACATGGTACTGCCCAGCCCTGGCTCTGCCCAGCCCAATACTGTCAATGACAGGCATCTGGCCGGCAGCAAGCTTCAGTCTGTCCTGCTGTCCCGCAAGGCAGAATCTGAGGACCCTGCACAGGGCTGTCACTTCGCACCCATAACCAACGTTAATGACAATGTATACTCGTCTCTGTGCAAACCACAGGTCATGCACCACTTCACTTCCGTCGTCTCTTTGCCCGATTTATCCAGTATCCGCCTCCTAACAACAGGCAGGGGAAGCAGTTTCCCTGCGCTGTTTTCCACTTTGATACATCACATGCCTTTTTAGTATCAAATTTCTGACTTTGCATTTTCTTCTGCTGACTCTCATTCAAAATTCTCTGGCATATTTTTATATAATTTAAATATCCAACCCTTTCTTTTTCTCAGACAGAGAAATAGCAGCCCAAAGGTTTCTAACTCGCTGCACATTGCTTCCTCTTCTGCGTCTTTGCACTATTCTCCTTTTCAATGTGGACTGCATTTCCCTGAAAGGGAGCTTTCAGTCTATAATCAGAGCAGAAGCTGAATGAGCTTCTGGGCCTGGCTTCCTCCTCCCAGTCCTGTCTTTCCCCACCCACCTTTTCAGACTGAAGACGTCACTCTCAGTGGCAAATAGAGCATTTTTGCATTGAAGACAATACTCAGCATATTTGCCCATTTTCTTAGAGAAAATGATTTGCTTGGTGCTTGATCAAACATCGTAAATAGACATTCTATGTTCTCCTTTTGGAGACATTTATGATTTCTCCTCAGGCAACTGAACAGTTTTTGTTGTTGTGTTTTTGAGACAGAGTCTCACTCTGTCACCCAGAATAGAGTGATTGTGCTGTGAGGTAGCTCACAGCAACCTCAGACTCTTGGGCTCCTGTGATCCTTTTACCTCAGCTTCCCTAATAGCTGGGAATCCAAGCATCAGCAGCCACACTTGGCTAGGTTTTTTATGTTTAGTAGAGGTGGGGCCTAACTCTGGCTCAGGCAGTTCTTGAACTGAGCTCAATCAATCCATTCCCGGGGACTCACAGAGAGCCAGGGTCACAGGTGTAAGCTGCCGCTCAGGTTGCTATTTTTGTCTTTCATAGATGACCTCTCCTTTTATAAAAGTCCCTCCAACAAACAGACCAGGTGTACCCCTATGATTGGGGTTTAATGATGTCGAAACCGTCCCACTCCATACTTCCTGGCCCTTCAAATTCTGCACTAATTTACATGTATGTTCAATGAATTTGGGGAAATCTTACCAAAGCCTTAAATGCCTCCCAAGAGATCTAGAGCTATAACACCCTTGAATAAGTGTCAGCACCTGAGCAAAATTTGAACACTAAGCCAGCCTGTGTTCAAGCACAGTTTTGAAGCTTCAGACCTGTAACTACTTCCCCCTTTCAACTTTTCTCTACCTGAACTTCTTTACATAACGACATTATTGTAGCACTTCCTCTACACAAGAAATGTTCTTGGCACTTGATATTTGTTAACTCGAGTAATATTTAGAATAATCTTATATGGTAGATACTATTGTTTTCATTTTATAGTTGAAGAACACAGAGAAGGGTGTTAAATTTATTGTAAACAGCTAGTTGATGACAAAAGGTTTTGAATGAGTCATGAGTTTTTGCTAAATTCTTTATGCTTAAGCAAAAAATCCTTAAGCTTTTGGTAAGTGTAAACAAAACAAAACAAACTCAAGTTCAAGGAATCTGCACCAGAATGTGTTTGAGTTTTGTCACATATTCACATTAATTATCAAATTTATATTATCTATTTCTTTTATTTTTTCTTTACTTACCTGATAGCTGTATGAACTCTTCAATTAATGATTACTGTATCAATTTTTTAAAAATCTCAAACTTACATTTCTCTTATTATCTCAGTTGATATATTTTGTATTGATTCTTTCTAAAGAACATGGATGATTTAGTACACATTTATTAGTAAAATAATTACTAAAAATAATTTATTTTTAATTTATTTTTATTTCCATTCATAATTATTTTTCCATTTTAATATATTATATTTTTATCTGCAGATAGACTTTATTTTTATATTATGCATCTTTTTTCAAACACTACTGTGACATTTGTGTTTAGTTTGTTTAAGCATTAATTATCTTAACTCAGTGCTTAATTAGCTTTATGCTGACACTTTATAATTTTTCTTATTGTTAACTGCCAAATTCTTAATTTCTATCTTAATACAGCTTTTAAAAACCTGGAATATGTCTGTGACAATCTTCTCCACCTTATAAAGACATGAATATTACATTGTTGAGACATATGTATCTAAGAATTATTTTTTATTTTTCCTTTAAATATATATACTAGGGGCAATACTTTCCATTTAAAACTGTTTTTACATTCCATTATCTTCTAGAGTTAGTAATATAGAAATAGTTTTAGATCAGTCTGATATTATTCCTTTGTTTGTAAACTTTATTTTGTTTTTTGGCATTCTCTTACTCCACGCATTTCAAAAATTTCACAAGGCAATCTAGATACTGGTATATTTTAACTGAAAAAACCACAGATTCCAATTATTTTTCAGCTGAAATAAGCTATCTTCTTTCAGATTCTCAATTGTTATTTTCATTCTGTTGTTATATATAAATAAATACAAATAAGAATTGATATTAACTGAACATGACAAACAAAATTAACTCAAAAATAATTACAGATCTACATGCAAAAATCTAATACTACATGGTGAAAATTTATTTTAACTTATGGTAGGCCAAGCTTTCTAGACTGGTCAGAAAATCACAAAATGTAAAAGAAGATACATAGGAAGATTAATAAAATGAATATCATCAAACGAACTTCTCTTATTTTAGAGACACCATTACAAAAGTGAAAAACCCAGCCACAGCCTGGGAGAAACTGTTTGCAATATGCACACCTGCTGAGAGAGCCGGTTTCTGGATCCTTACAGAATAAGAAAACAAAACAAAGACAACAAAGGTGCAGACAAACGTTCAGAAAACATTTAACAAAGGAGATACAAAAATGACCAATTCACACATGCAATAACATTTAATAACATTTAACCAGTAATCTTCAAGGATATATAAATTAAAAACATAATGAGATACACTATACAACAATTACCATAGCTATAATTAAAAAGATTTGCCATACCAAGTGTTAGTATGGATATGGCAGCCCTGAATCTCTCATAAATTTCTTTTTTTCTTTCTTATTTTTTTTGAGACAGAGTCTTCTTGTGTTCCTCTTGGTAAAGTGCTATGGTGTCACAGCTCACAGCAACCACAAACTCTTGGGCTCAAGCGATTCTCTTGCATCAGCCTCCCAAGTAGCTGGAACTATAGGCACCTGCCACAATGCCTGGCTATTTTTTTGTTGTTGTTGTACTTGTCGTTGTTTAGCAGGCTAGGTTTGAACCTGCCAGCTCCCAAGTGTATGTGGCTGGCAACCTAGCCACTGAGCTGCAGGGGCCAAGCCACTTTCTCATACATTTCTGATGGAAAAGTAAAATAGTACAGTCACTTCAGAAAGCTGATTTTTTTTTAAGTTAAACCTGTATCTAACATATTTCCTAGCCATTTCTCTCCTAGGTTAATACCCAAGAGAAATGAAAAGATTTATAAACACAAAGATTTGTATATGAATGTACAAGGCGCCTTTATTTTTCATAGTCCCAAGCTGTGAACAACCCAAGTACCCATCAATAGATTAAAGGATAGTCTGTGGCATATGGTATACCATTGGAATACCAGGTGGCGATACAAAAGAATACTACATCTGCATACTACTGGTGTACGCAACCACATGGAGGAGATTCGAAAACACAATGCCGAACAAAATATCCAGATTCAAAGAAGTACATCCTTTATGATTCCATTTATATAAAATATTTTAAACAGGTAACTTAAGCCATAGTGAAACAAAAACAAAAATGACAACAATAATAAAAAAGAGGAATGAAGAAGCTTTGGGTGTTAGAAATTGTCCAAATCCTGATTGTGACGGTGGTTACTCAAAGTAGTACACTTTTAGGTATTTTCTTAACCATGTCAAAAAATTATTTATGCAAATTTTAATAAAGGCTGCTCACTTCCTATAGAACAGGGTACCTGCATTTTAAGGTATTAATATTCAGAATAGATCTCAGTTCATCTTGTAGAGTTTTTCCTTGACTGAGTTTTCTTTTCTCTCAAAGTTTAGTAGGTTGCTGATAACTATTATCGTTTTCAAAGTTATTTCAATTCGGCATTTTTTTGTTTACTGTCATGTGCCTTTTGAGGGGAAAATGAAGTATAGCATATTCACCTTGGCACCTAGCTACTATCCAAATCTGAGGATACCCTTCTATCAAACCCAGGAGATATCCCTGCTTTACATGGAGCAGAGTCAATTCCATTGCTTCCTTCATCTGGAAACCTGAAAATAGTCAGTTGTTCACGCCTTAACTTCATTATGGCGTGCCTTTGGTAAGTTTGCATAGCTGTGACTTTTCCATCAAATATTTGCACACATTTCTCTTTTTACCTGAAGCCTTGCTGTGTTCCTGCCTTTCACACATTTAGGATTTTTGAGCTGCCTCCACGGCTTCTCTATAGCTGAATACCTAGTTCCAGTTGTTATCTTGCACTCTTCCTAAACAGGAAGGTCCTGGAGCCTTTTAAAATCAAACAGAAAACTAGAAACACTCCAACAGAAAAACAGACAGAACAGGCAAGTTACAATAAACATGAAAGAGCTCAGCCTCATAAATAATCAAAGGAATGCAAATTAAATGATGTGATATTATATTTCCCTATTGTCAAGAAAAAATAAAAATATCCATTGTTTCAAAGGTTACAGAAAAAGAGACTGCTGGTGGGAATGTAAATTGCTTTCTGAAAGGGAATTTTGAATAGATATTTTTAAAAACCTTTAATATGTATATTATCTTTTGCTTAGAAATTCTCTATCTAGTAGCTTATTCAAAGTAGTTAGACAAGAGCACAAATGTGTAGGCACAATGATATTTACTGTGGTGTATTTTAAATGGTAAAAACTTCTACATCTTTGATAATGGAAAGAATGGATGGTACTTCACATAGATGATATCCATCCACTATTTAATGTCACAGAACACTTTTTATCTACAAAGTCTTTCACATCGATGTCATGATATTTCTTTTAAAATGCACGTGTATATAGAAAACAACCTTGAAATGAAAACACTGAAGTGTTAGTCACTGAAATATTTGTCTTGTGAGAATGAGGATATATTTATTTTCTTTCTTGTGCTTTTATATATTTTTCAAAATGTCTAAAATCCACATTTAGCACTAAGGTTGTGTTCAGATTTGAGGTATATAATTAACTCTGTATTCTATAGGCCCGTACCATACTTCTCACGTTCTTTGCGATCTGTATGTAATTGGTCTTATCTGCCCTCATACATACAGTTGCTTAATATATTCCTTCAGGGAAAAATTTATCATATGCCTTTCCTAGAGTTTTCTGTTGACTCAGTTGTCTCTCAGGCAGTTTGGACCATAGGTACTTGTCCAGTGCCCTAGATCCTCTCCATTATAGCCCTGATCTGTTACACTCCTTCAGCCTCACCTTCCGTCACAGTCTCAATCTTCCTGAAGACTGTTTTGGTCTTATTTTAAACCTACCAAATCAGTCGGGCTCAACTTTGATGTACCAATGTTGTGAGTTGTTTTCCAGTTTCCCTGAACTCCAAACTGAAGGTCACGTAACCTGAGCATGCCTAGATATAGCAAGCATGCACCTGCTGGTGGGACTTAAAGTGCTTGGACCAAAAAAACGGGATTGAATTAAGAAATGAACCAAATGGCAAGGTCCAGTCAGATCATGCTTCCTGCATCAGCTCACTGCAAGATCTAATGAGTTCACACATTCTTACCCCATGATTATAAAACTCCACCCTCCCCCAGATTCAAAAGAAAGATTTGTGCATTTCCCTCTATTTCCTTGTCAGTCAACTTGCAATAAAGCTTTTCTTTTCTCAAAGATCAATGCCATAACATTGGTTTCTAAATGCAATAGGCAGTGAGCCCGATTCTTGCTTGGCAACATCACCGCTCATCATCACCTTCTCAACTTCATGCCTTTACGCGTGTGTGTTTCTGTGCCTGCGGTGGAATTTTCTTCCTGGCATTATTATGTCTGGCACGTTACCCATACTTACATCCAGGTAAATTGCATGTTCCCTTTGAAATTTTCCCTGACTGCCAGGCTTTTTCCTTCTCTTGGTTTCTGCTGTATTTTGAGAACACTGCTGTGAAAATCATCTTTTGGAGTATTTAATGATGACTGATTAAGATATATGCCTCAGCAGCTAAGAACCTGAGGGAAGAGGAACATATCTTACATTTTTGCATTCCCAGAATCTAGCAGAGAAACTGGTATATCTTAAATTTAATTATAACTTTTTTGAAAAGAAAAGAAGGAGCACTAAACTCTGTATCAAGATGAGGAAACTGAGGACACAGAAATAAATTTATAAAGCACATCTTAGGGCCAGTACTTAGCAGAATTAAATATAGACCTAATGTTCTCTAATCAATATCCTTTTTCTTCTACACTATCTTTGCAATTGTATTTCAGTGGCATTACATGTGTTAAAAGGTCAAACAAAATTCTGAATGTGAAGATTTTAAAACTAAAGCAATGTATTATTATTTTTAAAAAACAAAGTTACACAGAAATCCATGAACTGCCTTTAAGAATAGCTGTGTTATCCATAATGTGGTGAAAGATATTTGTGAAATTATATATAGACATTGTATAACAGAACAGAGTTGGGTTGCAAATCTTGAAGTTTAAATGGTCGAAATTTCTTTCTCCTTGTGCAAATACCAGACAAAATATGCTCCTTGGTTTAATTGAGAAAAATATTTCATTTAAATCAAATGTAAAATAGTCTATGATTTCTAGAGAAGTATTCACTACATCAATATGGGTCAATTTACCAAAAGATTAAATGAGGACACACGCAATCTAAGCATCCAGGCAGAATGATATTTTGCTTAACTTAAACTCCTCTTGAACTTTCATTGGTTAAAGAATTATTCCTCACATTTTAACTTAAAGTTGCCTAGCGAGTGATTCTGTGAAAATAGCTGGTGAGTCTTTTTCCTGAATGAAACATTAGAAAATTATATATATAGTAATATTTAAGTACTTTGTTATATTAATTTGTAAATTATTTGGAAATTTTGGCTAGAAAATGTAATCATTTTAGATAGATTGTAATTTTTTTATTGGTTCCGGTTAATTGAGGGTACAAAGAATTAGATTACACTGTTTGCATTTGTTAGGTAAAGTGCCTCTTACAATTGTGTCCCACCTGCAAAAGGTGTACCATACACCATAACATTGTGCCCCTTAAGTGGGAGCACCCACATATCCCTTCTTCCTCCTCTCTCCCTATGCCTCATTACCCCACTCCCATCTTGAATTGATTTGAGTTTTTCACTTATGAGGGTATGTATTAGGTTATTTACTGGCTTCATATTAGAATTGAGTACATTGGATTCTTGCTTCTCCATTCTTGTGATGCTTTACTTAGAAGAATGTGTTCTACCTCCACCCAGGTTAATACAATAGATGTAAAGTCTCCATCTTTTTTAATGGCTGAATAATATTCCATGGTATACATATACCACAGCTTGTTGATCCATTCCTGGGTTGCTGGGAATTTAGTTGTTTCCACATTTTGGCAATTATAAATTGAGCTGTGATAAACAGTCTAGTGCAAATGTCCTCATGATAAAATGATTTTTTTTCTTCCTTTGGGTAGATGTCTAGTAATGGGATTACAGGATCAAATGGAAGGTCTAATTTGAGTTCTTTGAAGATTCTCCATCCTTCCAAGAAGGCTGTATTATTTTTCAATCCCACCAGCAGTGAAAATGTGTTCCCTTCTCTCCATATCCACACCAGTATCTGAAGCTTTGAGACTCTGTGATGTGGGCTTCTCCCACTGGGATTAGGTGTGTCTCAAGGTGGTTTTGATTTGCATTTCTCTGATGATCAGGGACAACAAACATTTTTTCCAATGTTTGTTAGCTTCTCATCAGTCTTCATCAGAAGGTTCTGTTCATATCTCTTCTGTTCAATCTAGATGGGATTGTTTACTCTTTTTTTTTAATTGATTTGAGTTCTCTGTAGATTCTAGTTATCAACCCTTTGTCAGATTCATACCATGAAAATATCTTTTCCCATTCTGGAAGTTGTATTTTTGCTTTACTTTTTGTGTCCTTAGCTGTGCAGAAGCTTTTCAGTTTAATTAAGCCCCATTTATTTAATTTTTGTTGTTGTTAGGATGAAATCTTGGTCATAAAATCCTTCCTCAGTCCAATATCATCAAGAGTTTTTTACCACACTTGTTTCTAAGATTTTTATAATTTTGTGTCTTAGATTTAAATGTTATTCATCTTGAGTCAGTTTTTCTAAGGGGTGAAAGATATGGGTTGAATTTCAGCCTTTTGCATGTGGTTATCCAGTTCTCCCAGCACCCTTTGTTGAATAGGGATTCTTTTCCCCACTATATGATTTTATTTGGTTTATCAAAGATCAGATGGCTATAAGAGACTGGTTTTATCTGTTCATTTTCCGTTCTCTTCCATATATCTATGTCTCTCTTTTTGTCCTGAAACCCTTCTGTTTCGATCACTGTGGACTTGTAATATAGCCTGAATTCTGGTAGAGTGATGCCTCTGGCTTTGTTTTTATTACTAAGAATAGCCTTGGCTATACAGAGTTAGTTATGGTTCCACACAAAATGGAGTACTATTTTTTTCAGTTGCTCAAAGTATGACATTGGCATTTTAATGGCAATTGCATTGAATCTGTAGATTGCTTTTGGTAGAATAAACATTTTAACAATGTTGATTATTCCCAGCCAAGAGCATAGTATGTTCTTCCATTTGTTAATGTCATCTGCTATTTCTTTTCTTAGTGTTTCATAATTCACATTGTAAAGATCCTTCACCTCTTTTGTTAGGTATATTTCTAAGTATTTCATTTTCTTTGAAGCTATTGTGAAGGGAATTGTGTCCTTGATTTGCTTCCCAGCTTGGCTGTTATTGGCATATACAAAGGCTACTGATTTGCGGATGTTGATTTTATACACTGAGACATTACTGTATTTCCTGATAATGTCTAGGAATTTTGTAGTTGAGTCTCTTCAGTTCTCTAAGCATTAAGATTATACATATATCATCAGCAAAAATGAGAATTTGACTTCTTATGCCCGACTTGGATGCCCTTTATATCCTTCTGTTGCCTGATTGCATTGGCTAGAACTTCCAGCACAATGTTGAATAATAGTGGAGGCAGTGGGCATCCTCGTCTGGTTCCAGTTCTAAGTGGAAAATCTTTCAGTGTTACTCCATTCAGTATGATGTTAGCTATGGATTTATCATAGATGACTTCAATGAGTTTAATATGCCACATATGTCTACTTTCATAAGTGTTCTTGTTAGAAAAGGATGATGAGTTTTGTCAAATGCTTTTTCTTCATCTATTGAGAGGATCATATGATCTTTGTTTTTGCTTCTATTGATATGAGGATATTGATACATTTATGGATTTGCATATGTTAAACCTGCCTTGCATCCCTTGGATAAAGCCTAATTGATCATGATGTATACATATATTTTTAATGAGTAGCTACAATCTATTAGCTAAGATTTTGTTGAGTATTTTTGAATCAATAGTCATTAGTGAAATCTCTCTGTAGTTCTCCTTTTTAGTTGACTCCTTTCCTGGTTTTGGTGATGTTTGCATCATAGAACATATTGGGAAAGTTTCCTTCCTTCTCAATGTTTTTGAATAGGTTCTACAATATAGGTATATGCTCATCTTTGAAGGTGTGATAGAATTCTGATGTGAAGCCATCTGGTCTCGGTTTTGTTGTTGTTGTTGTTGGAAATTTTTCATTGTTTGTGCAATCTCAGTGCTTCATATTGGTCTGTTCAAGGGACTGATTCTTTCTGTGTAAGTCTAGGTAGATGGTGTGAATCCAGGTATTTGTCCATTTCTTCCACATTGTCAAATTTCTGGGCAGAGAGATTTTTGTAGTAATCAGAAATAATCTCTTGTATCTCTGTGGAATCTGTTGTTAATTCACCCCTTTTCATTTCTCATTGAGGTTATTAAAAATTTTACTTTTCTATTTCTGGTTAATCTGGCCAATGGTTTATCAATTTATTTATCTTTTCAAAGAATCGACTTTTTATATCATTAATTTTCTGAGTAATGCTTTGGTTTTAATTTCATTTATCTCTGATTTATTTTTGGTTATTTATATCCTTCCGCTAGGTTTGGGATTGGATTATTCTTCCTTTTCCATTTTTTTTTTAAGATAATTTATCAGATTGTTGATGTGCTTTCTTTCTGTTTTTCAGATATAGGCATGTAATGTGATAAATTTCCCTGTTAGGACTGCTTTTGCAGTGTCCCAGAGGTTTTTGTAGCTCTGTCTTCATTGTGGTTATGCTCAAGAAATTTAATGATTTCCTTTCTTATCTCTTCCTTGACCCAAACTGTCATTCAGCATAAGGCATCTTGCTCTGCCTCCCACTTAGATAGATTTTTAAAATTCCTTGTACAGTTTCCCATCAGCACAATTTTTTAAAAAATAGTGAAAATACATGATTTATCAAAAAAATACAATGAGGCAGCACCTGTGCCTCAAAGGTGTGGGGTGCTGGCCCCATATGCCAGAGGTGGCGGGTTCAAGCACAGCCCTGGCTAAAAACTGCAAAAACAAACAAACAAACAAAACAAAAACAATTATACAAAATATATTCTTTTGGAAAAAAGGATAGGATAAAATTACTTTCAGCTATTTGCAATCCCATTCCTTCCTCCAGAAATGAATACTGTCTTTGGTTTGATGAGATTCTTAAAGGACAGTTTTATATATTAACTATACATTAAATTTATTGTTATTTTCATTTAAATATACCATATATTTTTCAATTTGCTTTTAATGAGTTATCAATCTACTTTTCTTTTATATTTTATTATTATTACTAATTTATTAATTTATTATTTTTTATTAAATAATAACTTTGTACATTGATACATTTATGCAATCTACTTTTCAATGCCACCAAATCTATATTTAAATTCTTTTTGATTATCACACATTGTGGATGCATTGTTAATTCTTCAGTTGCTATAAATTTAGGTTATTTATTTATGTATTAGTATTTATATTTAATGATTTTTGATATCACACTCTATATCTCTATCCTAAGTGATCGAAATAAAATGACTAATTTACTTTTCACAGTATCTTAGTTCAAGTTATAAAAAAAATGCCATAGAGTAGGTGGCTTACACACAAAAAACCTATTTATCTCAGTCTTGTAGCTGAGAAGTCCAAGATAACTTGCTGGTTGATCTAGTGCCTCATGAGGGCACTCTCCCTGCTTACAGATGGCTTCCTTTTTGCTATATCTTCACACTGCTGAAGGACAGTTTTCTATATCCTTTTCTTCTAAGGATACGAATCCCATCATGAGGGCTCTACCATATGATCTCATCTAGGCCTAATAATTTGCCAAAGCCACACCTGCCAATATTATTCCATTAGGGGTTGGGCTTTTGCTATGGTTTGGATGTATGCTTCAAAATATATGATCCTAATGATGATATTAAGAGGTTGGGCCTTTGTGGGGTTATTAAGTCTTGAGGGCAGAGTCCTTATAGATGGGATTAGGGCCCTTATCAAAGTTTTTGAGAGAATAGGCTTTCTGTCTTCCCCTCTTCTGGCATTTGAGAATACAGTGTTCCTCTCCTTTAGAGTATGAAGCAACAAAGTACCATCTTAAAAGCAGTCTTCAACAGAAAGCAATCCTGTTAGCACTTTGATTTTGCTGAAGTCCCAACCTTTTGGCGTCTGTGGCAGGGCACACAGTAGGAGGTGAGCAGTAGGTGAGCAAAGCTTCATCTGTGTTTACAGCCACTCCCTGTCACTTTCATCACCACCTGAGCTATGCTGTCTCTCAGTTTTGTGGCAGCATTAGATTCACAGAGGAACACAAACCTGCTGTAAACTGCATGTGTGGAAGATCTAGATTGTACTCTCCTTGTGAGACTCTAATATTTGATGATCTGTGGTGGAGCTGAGGTTATGATCCTAGACATAGGACCATCTAGTTGCAGAAAAACAAAATCGGGGCTCCCACTGATTCTGCACTATGGTGAGTTGTATAATTATCTCATTATGTACTATAATGTAATAATAATAGAAATAAAGTGCACAATAAATGTAATTAGTTTGAGTCTTCCCCAAACCACACCTCCTGTGGAAAAATTTTCTTCCATGAAACCAGTCACTGGTGCCACAAAGTTTGGGAACACTGAATTTGAACTTCCAGGCTTCCATAACTTTAGGTGTTTATAAACAGTTTTCTACTATTTATAAATTACCTAGTTTGTGATAATTTGTTATAGCAGCACAAACGAACTGAGACAAGACTTTAACAAATAAATTTTGGGGGGACACAGCAGGCAGTTCATAACACACAAATTATAAAAATAAGTTCTATTATTTTCCTTTATAGGCAAAAACTAAAAGATGAAATGATCTTTTCAATTTCATGCAACTACAAAGGTGTGGTAATTGTGGATCCCACCCTAGAGTATCTAATTCCAAAACTACCCTCTTCACTAGTAAACTATTTCAAATAGTGACCTTCTACTCTCAAAAGACCACTACAAACATCTGCTATCAAGTACAGAACATTGCCTTATCCATGGGGCATTTGTTCCAAGACCCTCAACTGATTCCTGAAACCCAGGATAGTACTGAACTACATTATAGGTTATATGTGTGTGTATACACTATATTTTTTCTACACATATCAATGATGAAGTTGATTTTTAAATTAGTCGCTGTAGGGTGGCACCTGTGGCTCAAAAGGGTAGGACACTGGCCCCATATGCTGGAGGTGGTGGGTTCAAATCCAGCCCTGGCCAAAAAAGGAAAAAAAAACTGCAAAAAAAATTAGTCACTGTAAGATATTAACAACAATAACTAATAGTAAAATAAAACAATTGTAACAATATAATGAAAGTTATATAAATGTGGTCTGTGTCTCCCAAAATATCGTACTCATCCTTCTTCCTGTGATGGTTGTGAGATGATTACAATACCTATGTGATAAGAGGAAGTCAGGTGAATGACATAGGGATTGTGACACAGCCTTAGGCTCCTATTGACCTGATGATATATCAGAAGAAGGAAGGTCATCTGCTTGGATCAAATCTAAGGTCATCTGACTGCTCAGATCAAATCACTTGGCCCATTTCTAAACAAACAGAGTGATGAATTTACTTTTTGCTTGGATTTCAGGGAGGAAAGGGAATGAATACTTGTGAACAAAAGTCTAATATGATATCTTGAAACATGGCAAATTGATGGCTGAGCATGGGCAACTGAACCATAGAAAACAAAATCCTATATATAGAGGAGGACTACCATAATGATTAAGTTTGTTCATTGTATTCAATATAGTAAGAGAGACTGTCAGGTGATTAGGAAATGCCTCAGAAAATGCAGACCAGAGTTTTAGCCCATGGGTGAGTGATTCTTTAAAGGTTTTATATGGTGATGAATGAGTAGAATTATGAAGAACTTATAACACCTTTGCATTGGTAGGTTTAGAAAGGTGAAGGTCTGGATGCAAGTTTTGATGAGAAATCTGTTATTCATGAAAAGTAGGGTATTCTTGGTTCTTATTTTCCTGAAATAAGTAGCTAGATTCTTTGGCCCATTTTTGATGCTGCTTAACAAAGGCACAGGAAGTCATGTTTATGTCCTCACCAACATAGCTACAGGAAATAACTTAGTGCATGTATGTGCACACGTGATGGTTACTTAGAACACCTACTTCTCATGCAAGAAATAGAAGTTCCTGGGAGGGAAGGGGAAACACAAAATTTATCTTAAGGTTTGAAATACTTTCACTTTCATGGATATTCTACTGCTCAGATTAAATCACTTGGCCCATTTCTAAACAAATAGAGGAATGAATTTACTTTTTTCTTGGATTCCAGGGAGGAAAGAGAATGAATACTTGCAAACGAAAGTCTAATATACTCAGTGATATTTAATGCTCACTCTAGCTTGAGCCCTCCTGGAGATAATTATTGTACAAAATTTGGTGAATATACTTTTGCTCCTACTCAATAAAACACACTGCATATATTCATGAACTACAGATATATTGTACATACTACATTTACAAATGTAATGACTAGTAAACATACAAATAGATTCTCATTGACTGGTAAATTGGAAATTATAAATTGGAACAATAGGATACAACATTTTCATCTTTTCCCCCCAAAATAAATAGTGAAGCAACATTGATTGGTTTTGACTTATAAAAATATCACAAGAATTATCTATACTTTCAAAATTTTCAAAACTCAGCCATTTAACCTTAGGGAGTAATTTATATTTAAGTACAAAACTTGAACTACATTTTTGGGTATATTCATGTTGATTTTAACAACTAGATTTTCTCTTGATTCTTGAGTCAATACTGAACTTTTTATTTTTTCATAAAATCATTAATTTTATTCAGGCATTCTGTTGATGTTTACTGTACATTTGCTCTGCTGTTCCTTCTTTGTTTTCCAGCACTGCTCTGATGTATTGCTGTTTTTCAGATCTCTCATCTCTAAGGCTTGATGTTAGGATGCACAATAGGACGGTCTGCACAGATTGTCAACCTGATTTCCTCTGTTCCTACAATAGTGAGACGGGATAGACAAGGTGTTACATATAGGTTATCGCTGGCATTCCACGCTTTCAAAATTTCACTCGAAATAAGCTTTCCTTGAATTTCTGATAACACAGAGGGAAATGCACACAGAAATTCAAATACCCACCTTTAAAAGAAAATGTAGTAATTCTGATGAAACATAGTTATTGACCATGGTTATGGCGCAGATAAGCTCTTTGGTTTGGCACATATTTTCTTTCAACTCATGCTTGGTGAGAAATACAAGTTGGTCATGCCAACGCCTCTTCTTAGTTTGCTCCATCATGCATATTCGTTTCTCTTTGTTTTTAGATTGACTCAAGTTCTTCATGTTTGTACAACTTAGGGGATCTGGCCAATTTTCAAAGAGAAATGAGGTATCAAACAGTGTTATCTGGGAAAGTGAGAAAATATTTGTCTTACTTTTGAGATTCCTATTTGAACAAACTAAAGCCACTTCATATTGTATAATTAAAACTTATTTGCAAATCATATTTATAAACATCGGGGGTTTATTTTTGCTCTACAGATTTTAGTGAATGCTGCCATGATGATTGTAATCTATCAAAGAAATTTTATAAATAGTCCATTTTTTTCTATGCACATCAAATTATCCAGAATTCAGAGTGTCACATTTTGTTTTCCTGTGGCAGATAATTCCAATTGTACATTATGAGTTTGACTGAAATTAGAAAGCTGGAGATATTATGCAAAAATTTAGAAAGGTGAGCAATCCTAAATTAGACAATATTGATGTGCTTGTAGAATTTATAGCATCGGATTTTCCAATGAGTGTGTTCTTAGCCAGCAGGACTAGTAGATAATCTGTCATATCAAAAATTCTAAGATAGAATTAGTGGCAAAACAATTGTCAGAAGTCTCCTGCAATTCCCAAACCATTCTCATTAATGACCAGTAATTCTTCTAAATTCAAATATATTTCCACATTCCCAAGTATTAAATTTTACCAAACGATCTCTTTACATGAATACATAATATGGCTGCTATAAATATAATCTTAGCTCATAGTCATTTGGTGAGAAGATAAGTAAAAAGTCAGAACTTTTTAATTTAGTTAAATATCTCTTTCAGTAGCCCCACAAATGCCAACAAACTGGACCATAATGAAACAGCCTGCTGTCTAATATATTTTAAAAATGAGATGTGATACATATTTTAATGTAACCCCAAATGTTCCTTTTTATAAATAGACAGAAATCTCAGCTCCAAATTCACCACTTATATTTTTCAAAATTAAAAGGACATAGTGAGATTTTTAACATATTTGAACAAATTTGAAGGTCTTAAGCTGTAATACTGTTTTAAAATGTCTTTGTATGAGCAAAATTGCTATTGAAAATGATGTTGCAATTCTCAAATACTAATATAATTCCAAACATTAAGAAAATTCAACACATTTTCCTCTCATTATTTGTGCTTCAGGCATAGTACTGTTCATATTCTAATTAGTCATTATTATGTACTTTCTAATTATCTCAATTCTAAACCATTAAAAATTAGAAGATCAAAATTTTAAATGATAGTAGCAATGAATTAACCACCAAAAATGGTAAGAGAATTGAATTCAATGTAAGAAAAAAAATACATTATTTTCAAATGTCATTTTTTTAATTAAATGAATTTTACTTTATGCTACCTGAATACACCATTTCCAGTAATTTTAGAAGTGAATTGAAAGATTTAATTATTGAGGGGAAAGATCAACTGATTACCAAGCCGATATTCCCTATTATGACACAAAACTATAAAATATTAATACATTTTTATTGCCTACACATCCCAGAACAATTTGCAATTTTCTAAATGAGACACTACTGGTAAATAATCAGTGAGGTTTTAGAGTACAAACTTCACCAAAGTGCATAATCTCTTTCTATACCACAGAGGTGATCCTGAGAGATAAAACTGAATTGAAAATTTATGTAAATATCAATTAAAGAGACTTCAGTTCTGACCAAAGAGAACCTCATTTCAACAAATAATTGATAACAAATAGCAAAGCCGTTAAGAGGGCGAAGAGGGTAACAACATTCCAAGTGCTTTATTCTTAAAGTACAAGGGGGAAACAACAGGTCTTTTTTAGAATTTCAAGGTTCTAGAAGGGAAAATAAATATACATTTTAAGTTAACTTAAACGCTTCTACAAATAATAGCTGAAGTTAATTCCAAACTCAGAAGATTCAAACTCAAAGTGGTTTTTGATTAGAGCAGTGGAAATGGAAAGCTGAGATTTCAATGAAAATATGAAAACAATGTATATTTTTCGAAGAAAAGGAAATATAATCAATAATAATCTGAAGGGCAACTTAAAAGTGGGATAGATAAAAAGGAGTCCATTATTTGTTGTGAAATTTAAACAACAAACCAGTATCTAGGGACTTAAAAACTAACTTCCATTACCTTCAGCTAAGTTAAAACCGGGTTCTGCCATCTAGCCGAACTGGAGTTAACGGCAAGTTTAAATCAATGAGAAGTTGTTAACAAAGATAGAGTTTGGCTGAAGGTAAAGACAAAGGGATCTTATTTACATAATTAATAGACTTCAAATAATTTTATGATTGTTGTTGATTTGGTGGGATCTGGTTAGTAAAAAGAAGGTTAAGTTGGAGAAGGAAACCATTGTCAGAGAAAATAGATCTTAGCAGAAAAGATATGTGTTACAGGGAAAAGAATTGCACAACAAATAATTGCATTTTATTTTTCAGAATGCAGCACCAAGTGAAAGAATTGGAAATGATCATTAGGATTTTAGATTTCCAGGTATACAAGTATGAAATGAATTGATACTTACAGGATTAGCTCTCATTATGCACATAAAAATACACATTTTGAAAAGCACTGTGGTACACAAAGAAATAAAATCAAGTGGGAAGTTGAAGTAGGTAAGGAACTTTAGACTTTAAG
>NW_003852459.1:1918445-1925448 GCF_000181295.1 Otolemur garnettii
GAACTCTCATTGTCTGTTAATATTCCACCTCTCCATACAGACTTTGAACTTCTCAGCAATAATATTTTATTCATCTTTATATCTTTAATGCTTATTACAATATTCCTTGTTGGAAACATAGTACATGCCATCGATCCTTGTTTTTCACAGATTCTGTTTTCGTGAATTTGCCTACTGACTAAAATTTATTTATAATCCCCAAATAAATACAGTGCATTTATTTCAGGGTAATTTGAAGTCATGTGTATGTACAGAGAGCTGAGAAACGTGAGTCACCCAACATGCACTTTCCCGCCAAAGTTGTTTGTCTTTCATACTATGGACAAGTGTTCTTTTGTATTCACAATACTCTGTGAATTTAGCTGCAATTACTTTTGCTCTTTGCCCCTTTAAATGCACCTTGCCACTTGTCTGCAACTTCTTTTCTCTCTTTGGGATGCTGTGTCACCTCCCTGCTCTCTCATCTCTCTCTCTTTCTCTACTCTCTTCCCCTCTTTTACTCCCTCTCTCCTTTTAAAAGGTAAAACAAAGTCTGTATTTTTATATCCCAACCTTGGTCTAGAGAAATTGTTTTCCCATCCTGTACCTACTAAGCTTTCCATCCTAACAGTGCTGAAGTGCTGTCCCGTTCTATTAAGTGTCAGAAGCCTGTTATGTGTCTTTCAGGGAAAGTATGTGTGTTAGATAAGCTTCATTCAGTTATGAGTTTTATTGCTGTTGGCCTTAAGTTCAGTGTTAATGAATCAAGAATATACGTGAAATAAGATGTCTTTAAACAAACAAACAAACAAAAAACACATATAAAACAAGGTTACTTATTGATTGCTTGATGAAAATATTGAGGCCAAGACTTGCAGGAATCTAATTCTGCATTTCCCTGGGACAGTGATTCAGTACTGGCTAATCCATTGTTTGCAATGACATCATAAAACCTGACTGGCATGAATAAGAAGAATCAACTGCATGTATATTGTTTCTTGAATACGTGGTACTTCAACTATGTATCTGTTATTCATAAGGATGATTAAACTTACTTTTTAAAAGAAAATAAGCAATTTCATGCCTTTTTAGAATGTACAGTTAACAAAAATTAAATAGATTCAGCTCTTTAGGTACTTAAAAGCTGAAGTTCCAGGGCTTAATTTGTAGCACCACCACCCTCATTTCAAAGGCTATTGTATGATTTTATGTAAGTTTCTAACCTCTTTGAGTTTTTATTCCTGTCAGTATAAATTTGCCTCTTAAGGCTGTTATAAAGACCCAAACGAGGAAGAAAATATTCCCTAAACTCCAAAATACAGAACAAAAAATTTTTATCCTTTGATTATATTAGCTTCATGTAGTGAGACAAATTAAAAATAATTAATAAATACTACTACTTTAAACATTTCATTAATCTTTCAAAGAACATTGACAACAACTACAAATTATTTGAGATCCCATACTTGGGACTGTGAACATAAGGAATGTTAAAAACATAAGCTTCCTACACTCAAAAGAGCTTGTATTTTAGATGGATAAATTTGTCATTCATATATTGTGAAAAATAGTCTTAGAAGGTAGGAAATGATAAATCCACACACACCAAAAAAAGCTCTTTCCATGAGGACACTTAGAAGGCTAAAACCATTTGATGCAAAAAACATACAATGTGAGATACAGCTTTCTTGTAGCCAGTCTAATTATGTCCTACACCTAGATTTTTACTTTGGGGATAAACCATGAGAAAACAGAAAAATATATAAGAAAAAGTTTACATTTTTGGTATTTCATTTTCCCTGGTTTTCAAAATTATTCATAATACACAAGTAAAAATATTCCTAAGAAACATTCTTTTGCAATAGTGATTTTTTACCTAGATATGAAGCATAACATGTTTGGAAGTAAAGTTGGTTCTGAAATACAATTTTAGAATTCATTGAATGTACTTTTTCTGTAAAAAATGTAGGTTTTTCTTGGGTTCTGGTGATTGAATTATGTTTGCTAGTTGTGATATGTTCTCTATATTAATTACTAAATGCTGTAATTATATAAATCATGCCTATACATGTTAGTTTACTTAAAATAGTGTTTAAGTAAAAATGCTGCCCACAAGAGGAGAGGATAAGATGCTGAAATTTATTAAATGAAAGGAGACAAAAACCACAGAGACATTATGAATTGTACAAAGGAGTTGGGGGGAGTTGAGACAAGCATTTTTCTCTTCCGTTGAGTGGCAATTCTTGTCTCTACAGCACTTTCCTATCGCTTAATCACATGTGTGAAATCTACAAAAGCTGAGGTTCAAATAAGAGGGAATCACATTACTGAAGATGCAGCAATCCAGCCCGGACACTATTTCTTTGTAATTAGATTCCATGTGCCTGTTGGATCCTCTGTTTCTCTAACTCATTTTTAATGTTGCTAAGCACGTCAATAAATCAGCAATGAGTGACTATAGGATGCTTCTAAAGACCCAGGCCTTACTTCTATATATTAATCAGAAGAGAGGAAAGGAAAGAAAGTATTTAAACCTGGTTATGTATTTTATCTTTCATATTCTATTTAATTATTACAACAATCTGATGGGATTAGAGTTATATTTTCCCTATTTGAGAAAAAGTACACAAGTTTTGATTAATAATTTTTTTCTAAGTTTACACAGTTAATATGTGATAAAATTGGTATTAGAAGCTTAATTCAAATCCCAGCTCCCTTTCTATTTTACGCTGCATCTACCATACCTGTTCTTTTTAGTCACAAGCACATAGGCCCTGCCGCCTGAACACAGCATGACTATAAAACAAGTCCGATGGAAAACACCTTTTCTCTGTGATGAGAGCTCATCAGTGTTTGCTCTATTATTTTTTCTTTTACTTCTGGATCTTGCCCACCTGGGCCTGTAATTGCCCACTGGGATCTGGGTCCCAGGCTCTTGGTGCTCCTGTTGTGTCCTTCTGTTCCCATACTTTGTCACTGTGGTTAGTCCTGGACAGAGATCAGGCCAATCAGTAATTCCTTAACAAAACATTCCCAACTTTGAGGTTGGAGACAAACATGTAAATTTACATAAATTTATACTACTACTTCCAAATAC
The DNA here is from genome assembly GCF_000181295.1 of Otolemur garnettii. Taxonomy (NCBI): domain Eukaryota; kingdom Metazoa; phylum Chordata; class Mammalia; order Primates; family Galagidae; genus Otolemur; species Otolemur garnettii. The sequence goes on from NW_003852459.1 coordinate 1,921,522, forward strand.
TAAAATTTACTTTATCTAGAAGCCAAAGAATAATCAACAGATTATTTTGTTTGGTGGTTGACATCTAAAATGCAGGTGAGTGTTTTTAAAGGAATTGAGGTTAGAAATTGAAGAGTGAATAGGAGCATATGGAGAACTGAGGAATAGGGGGTGAGTGACTCCTTAGGGGTTAAAAAATGTATATCTCAGCTTCTCCTACCATTGTCATCTTATATAAAACTTATATTTTAAGAATCAATTCAAGTTTTTCTTTCTCACAAAAGACCTCCCTGACCTCTCAATTTTGATCATTACTCCTGCTAAGTTTTTATGTTATCTTTGTGTTAATTCCAGCATTTTTATATGGTTAGCATCTGAAGGAAAGAGAAAGCCCATAGTAGGGGGAAGGAGACGTGTGGACCACAATGGAGATTTAAGTGAATGACATGATAATTAGCCTTTAGCCTGTTCTAGGTCACCTTCAAGATTCTATTGTAGGGCAAGGAGAAGTGGCTCATGCTTATAATCCTAGCATTCTGGGAAGCCAGGGTGGGTGGATTGCCTGAGTTCCCCAGTTCAAGACCAGCCTGAGCAAAAGGGAAACCCTGTCTCTAAAAAATAGCTGGGTGTTGTGGTGGGCACTTGTAGTCCTAGCTATTTGGGAGGCTGGGGCAAGAGAGTCACTTGAGCCCAAGAGTTTGAGGTCACTGGGAGTTATGATGCCATGGCACTCTACCCAGGACAACAAAGTAAGACTTTATCTTAAAAAAAAAAAGACTTCATTGCTCTATTTTACCTATGTGGGGAGTTGGCCTGTAAGCTGGAGAGTCCTCTGCATCCTTCTGCAGTCAGCACACCAAGTTCTGATTGGTAGATTGGTGTGTGTGTGTGTGGGGGGTCCCTTCTCCCCAGGTGTCCAGGTGTGAGTAATTAGGATTAAGGCGAGTGGCACTTGAGATGGGGGCTACATCCTTGTCCTCATTCCCTATGAAAGCCAGCTTCCTAGCTATGTACCTAACAATTCTAATTCTAAGGAAGCAATTATAGTGTGTCTAAAACCTTTTCTCCAAGAAATAAAAATCCTTATTTGTTCTTCAAATAAGGTAATAGCTAAGTAATTTTTAATATAATTATGCCTCATTTGCTTTAATTGTACCAAGTATTTTAAAATGTCTACTCTATTTTCTTTCACATAGTAATTCTGACATGGAGAAGTTTCACATTGTTACCACCTCATTATGGAAACCCAAAGCAAGCATTTCAAGGTAGTAAAAACAGGAATTGCAAATATGACCTGATCAGACAACCAAGAACCTTAGACTATTCAAAGAAAACAAACAGTATAAAAGAAAGGCACAGAATTTAGAAAAAGAATTAACATTTGAGATATAGGCTTACTCAAGCACACAAAGCAATACTTTATAAATTGCAATGATCATCATCATAAATCAGCTGTAGTGATTTGAAATTTTATCAGGAAAACCAAAATTCTCATAATCTATGCTTCATATTATAACTGACTACAGTAATGTGCTAAATTGTTGTTGAATAGAGGAATACTTCCAGAAAATAATACAAAAACAAAAAAGAAATAAAACATGAAGGAGATATTAAGAAGTCCTAATAAAATTATCTTGTGCTGAAAACTATTGTGATTGCTAGATAGAAAAGGCTTACCAAGTATTGAGTGGCAGGAATATTAAACTCACACACACACACACACATTGGGCACATTATGGTAACATTCCTGAATCCTTAAAATTAAAAAAGAAATCAGTTTTATGAGAATTAAATGACACGTAAAACAGACTTCTTATTGGAAGTATTTGTTACAAGATGATGGCAGAAATATATCTTCAGGATGCTGAATACAATTGATCTTGAAATAAAATCTATGCAAATTAAATTTTTATTTAAATGAAAGGACATAATAAGAACTCATATTTTTTCAGAGAAAGTACCCAGTCTGTAAGAATTATAAGATCAGTGAAACCTACATTAAATATGAATAAATATGATCTTTAAAAAAAATACACAAGTCTATAACTTAATCCCAGAATTACTTATTAAATAGAAGATATGAATTGGGGAATTGGAAAAGACAGCATGAAAAATGAATTAGGTTTTCTTAGATTTTCATTTATTGTTTTTATTTCTGTATATGTTAAAAAGGTAACACTATTAAAATTTATGTATCTGTACCTTTTTCTGTCTTACAAATCATTATAGGACCAAGGATGTGAAATAGAAAATTAAAAATTCTAAAACAGGCAAAAAAAAAGAGAAGTGTAATCAGAATCATGGCAAACAGAAAACAATAGAATAGCAGAAATAATTTCAAATATTTTATTAATTCAAATGGGTCTGAATTTGCATATAAATAACAGAGCTTCATAGATTGTATTATACCTTTCTATAAGGCATAGAATTAAAACAGAAAACTTTCAATAATAACATGGAAAATATAAATACCAGAAAATCTTAAAAGAAATTAAATATAAAAATATTAATATCAACTATACTATAATTATTAAAGCATTAGAAAGAAAAACAACTTACATTAATGAGAATAGAGGAAGATTGTATTAGTCAGGTAGGTATAACACAAACAATATTTATTTTTACTTGAGTGTTCCAGTCCAACTGATATTTAATGGTGAAAGCTTTCCCAGGATCATTTATGGGTCCCAAATCCTTACATATTTTCTCCTTCCATCATCTATAACCTCCTTCAAGAGTCTTTTTGCTCTCTGCATTCTTATGAGTAAGAGAAAAAGCAAAAATAAACGTGGCCTTTTGTGGATCCAAATTGGGGAGCATATATATCACTTCAGTGTCTGTTCTTTTGGCCAGAGGCGGGATAAAGACTCACACTGCAAGGGACACTGAAATATGTTGTCAATGTCTGTTCTCAGCAAGATCTAAAGAATTAAAGAGCATGCACTCAGTCTCCAAAATGTTTTACAATGACCTTTATACATCTGTCAGTATAACTCCGAAACATAGGAAGTAAAATTAATTTTAAAAAATCATTCGTTCAACAGTTATAGCAGGATACTTTAGACTTGTAAATCCTATGAATAATATTATGTATATAAGATTTTACATGTATACAAATCTAGAATTTCCCAGGAGCAGTATAAAGTATATACAAACTTATATTTGAATGAGTTATAAAGATAGAAGTTAAGCAATAAGTTCACTATTTTCTAACTCAGCTTCACATCATACATAAATATATGTATATGTGTACATATGTACACATACACACTCTTATGCATAAGTCTATATATTTGTATATATATATACACACAGAGTATATATAAAACTCTTGAAAAACACAAAACAAAATAACATATGTCATATATATATAAATGTTCTCTCTCTACTAACATGTTATTAATATCTTAACATTCTATATGAACACCATAAAGCTACTTATAAATTCTACTAAAGTCAAAGTTACAACTCCAGTCAAGTTTTCTGTTATTTCCTGGTTGGTTTTACCTTCTCCTTCATCTTATTTATTTATTTATTAGTTACAAAAGTTGAATAATACGAAATGAACTTTTATGGTAGGTGAGATTTAGGTTAGTATTTCTGATTAAAAGTATTTCTAGTTTTTAGAATAAATAACTTAGGAAGTGGTCAAATTTTTCCTGAATGCCATTATCTGCAAGAAACACACCTAGCCTCAAAAGACAAATTAAAACTCAGAGTTAAGGGTTGGAAGACAATTTTTCAGGCAAACAGAATTCAGAAGAAAAGAGAGGTTGAAATCTTATTTTCAGATACATGTAGATTTGAAGTAACTAAAGTCAAAAAAGACAAAGATGGTCACTTCATATTGATCAAGGGAAAAATACAAGAAGACATTTCAATTCTAAATATTTATTCACCCAACTTAAATGCTCCCAGATTCTTGAAACAAATCTTAATTAGTCTGAG
>NW_003852459.1:1928925-1935102 GCF_000181295.1 Otolemur garnettii
TCTAGGAAGCTTGAATTAGTGATGTTGTTTAGCATTCTGATTCTTCAGGCAAGTATTCTTTTACTCATAGAAAAGAAAAAAAGAGATATTATTACGTCATATTTCTACTTCTTCACTGCTGGCAGAGAGACACAGACATGCATTGCACATACTAAACATAATGTCCACTGTTAGTTTTTCTCTCCCCTAAAATATAAGCTCCATGAGGAAAGAGACCAACTCTTCAATATTTCTGTATCTCCAGTACCTAGAATCCGACTTGACCATAGCAAATTTGAGCATAGTTTATTTGTGGAATGTTATATGAGAAGAGGTAGCTAAGCCAAAAATAGGTGAAAATTTTAAAAAGATGAAAAGAAAAATCTCTTCATTTCACCTCTCTCCCTAACCAGATCTATCTCTACCAGAACACCTTGCCCTGGGTCCTTAAAATACACTGGCCTTATTTCATACAACATGAGCTAAATCTCTATTTCAACAAGTGGGAATATTGCTGTCAATATCAACGATGGGAATGAGTCAATTTGTATGTTAATTGCTAACACAGAGACCAAGAACTGTTAATTTAAAAAAGATGAAAAGCTTGTCTGAAAGAATTCTCCCTGTCTCCGTTATTCCAGATTTGTGCACAATTATTTCCTAATGTCATGTTGAACCTGCTGACAGAGAAATGACATTTTCTTTCTACGCAACAACTGGCCTTCTCCCATATGTGGTAAAATATTAAAGAATTTAAATATTCACATTGATAATTCATTAAGCTGACCTCTAGCAAATGTGGATTTCTGGCATTTACTCAGCTTTCTTGTACCTCTGTGCACAGGCTTTCCCATGATTTATTTGTTCTACATTGAGTTCTACTTTCCAATCTTCTTGTCACCAATTTTAGTCTCTCTGATCAGTCTTTTCTGTCACTCTCTCCGGAGTCTCATTTCAGTATGCCTCATAAAAAATATATTAGTGATCACACTAAAAGACTCTCAGCTTCTGTTTCTGTGCCTATCTACATGCAGACGGCTCTAGCAGACATGGCCTGTTCTGCTTGCTGGGGTTTACTGAGGTCCAGGATTATTATTCAAGGTAGATTCTCCAGGCCCAGTGATCCCCTGGTCTTGTGTTAATGGGTTTTTCTCCTAAAGATGCAAATAATGGCTGCCTAAATTTCTGTTTTAATTGTCTCAAAATGAGGCAATCTGGCACCCTTGCAAAGCCGTAAATAATCCTCTGGAACCACTTACAGAGATGCTCTATCATGACGGTTTTCAGGACTTGACAGTGAAAAATGTGCAGTGCCTAGCAGCCACCATAAAACAGATCACACCTGTGGAAGGGGGTTTGCTGAAGGAAGTTTCTACTCAATTCTACTCCTTGCTGCAGGTATAAAACCCATCTTTCTGGGTTAATACTATCATAGCAGTAAAAGGACTCAAGCACACTATTCAGACTCTTCTCAAGGGAAACTTCAGTTAATCTGTCAAAAATGAAAATGGGGGACTGTGCCTCTGCTGCAGGTGGGTTAATTTTGCTTATGTATTTTTTTTTATTTTCCACCAAATTGGGGGAAGCTTATATTCAATCACCATTTGAATTCACTTTTCAAAACCATCCCAGTTCAAACTTTAAGCACTTTGATAATTTATGCTTGGAATTAGGAGAGTGGTAAAGAGTTCTTGACTAAAAATTCAATTTTACTATCACATATTAAAAGTTGACCCATTATAGAAAATTAAATCTAACTGTGAAAACAAGGGTTGGAATATAAATCAAGCCTCCGTCTTTATAAGTGGTACTTGTATTTATCATTATGTACTCTGATACACAGTCTCTGAAGCACAGAAGTGTTCAATATTTATTGAATATATGAATTAATGAATATGACTTTTAATATCATCCTAATTCCCCTGATAAAAACATTATGTATGGTTTCACAGGCATTCACCTAAATAGAAATTTAGCATTCATCCAGAAATTAAATTATTGCTTTCCTGGCCATATGGAAAGGAGTCAAAACCTCCCATACTGCATGTGAGAATATCACAAAGTTTCTGATATTCACAAATGGGCACTCCGACATCAAAAAATATCAAATAGTGTGTGTTTAAGAGGCGAGAAAGATGCAAAGAATAGCTGATGAACACTTCATGGTGTGAGTAAACAGGGGACAAGTTTCAGTCATGTAGAATACTTACTTTGACTGAACTTTTCTATCATGATATACTTTGATAATTAAGGAAATTTTTTATTAAAAAGACTTCGGTGATTAGGACATCCTAGAGCAGGAGAAAGGTAAGTATAATACACGTGTATCACGATTCCTTATTCTCAAAGTACAGATGGTGACTGGATTATTCAGTAAGGACACAGAGAGGGCCTAATCAGTGAAGAAAGAAATTAAATGATCAGACATTCTTAGACGAGGAAGAGAAAAGCACATCATGAAAACAGAGCTTAGCAAAACTCAGTTGTCCTGTTCAGTCTTGTTCTTTTAAAGACTTTGCTTAAAGTACTTATAGAAGAAAAAAATTCTTCCTTAACTCAATGATTTCTAAGGGAAAAAGTAACATTTGAACAACTTACCTTTGTGAGCTACTTTATTTCTTAACTGTTTCTACTCTTAAAAAGTAATTCTTAATATCTCATGTCAAATATTGCCAAGTGACAAACTGATAAATTATTCATGTAAATATTTAAATACTTATCTGCTGATTTTTTAATTTTTTAATTTTTCATTGTTCACTACTCAATGTTTACAAAGTTTTTGAGGACACTTTTTTTTTTTTTTGAGACAGAGCCTCAAGCTGTCCCCCTGGGTAGAGTGCAGTGGCATCACAGCTCACAGCAACCTCCAACTCCTGGGCTCAAGCGAGTGTCCTGCCTCAGCCTCCCAAGTAGCTAGGACCACAGGCACCTGCCACAATGCCTGGCTAATTTTTGGTTGCAGTCGTCATTGTTGTTTGGCGGGCCTGGGCTGGATTCAAACCTGCCACCTTAGGTGTATGTGGTTGGCACCTTAGCCGCCTAAGCCACAGGGGTTGAGCCTGAGGACACTTTTTTATTTCTGCATTCTCTGCATCAATAAATAAGAATTTTTGAGTATCTTAGAAACAGTATCTGAGTCTAGAGTCAACTAAATGTGGAAATAAATCAATCAAAAAATAATGTTTAATTTTTGTTTCAGGTATGGATAAATTACCTATGAACATAGGAAGATTCTTATACACATTTTTTGGTGAACATATAAAAATATTTATTGTAATACCTGGTGGCATAATTGCTGTATCATAGGATAGGTTCATGTTTACGTTTTCTAGAAAATGCCAGTTTTAAAAAATGTCAGCACCATTTTATACACTCACTGGCAATGTATGAGAATCATATTTGCTTCACATGCTTGCCAGTATTAATATGGCCAGTCATTTTAAATTTTAGGCATCCAATAGGTATGTAGTGGTAACTTTTTGTGGTTTTAACCTCTGTTTATTTGATAAATGGTGATATTGATCATCTTTTCATATATTATTAACCACTGGGTATCTTTTCTGTGAATTATCTGTTGAATTCTTTTGTTCATTTAATTTTTGGACATCAACTTATATACTGATCTATAAAAGTCCTCGATTCTCTCTCTGGTCATCAACATTTTCCTATATTAATGCTAAATTTATATAAGAGCATCTCAAATTTGGCCTTCACATTACTTATCTGATTATTTAGTGTTTTAATTTCTACCTTTCTAATACTAACATTAATATTAATTTTCCATTATTTTGCTTTAATATCCTTGATTCATCCCGCTCACTTTCATGATATTCCACTGTACATTCAGCCATTTCATAATCTTACCTTTCATCTCTTAACTGATAAAATAGATAATTAACTCAATATTGAAAACAAGAAAAAAATGGAAAAGTTCTAATTCTTTGTTTGTTTTAATAAAACATAATTTAAAAGATGTTATTTTTAATCTTAAGCCAATATAACTTAATTTACCAAAGTTGTTTTCAATGCCTTATACTTTTCTTTCTCATTTTAGGTTGATTAAATGCTTCTCAAAGGTAGGGTGGCTAATCTTTATGGGTTCTTATCAATGCCCTATATCTCAGACTATCAGCTGATGAACACACAGAGAGAAACAACTGCAAATCAAATTTTTTGGTCTGACAACAAATCTGCAAGAAGAGGGCAAAAGCCCCTATTTCCAAGGGCTGACTACATGACAATCAATGAGAGAATTTATTTTCTTGGGCCTTCCTTTGCTAGACATTGTGCTTGAAAAGGTGCAACACAGAGTATACTACTCTCTGGGCTTGTATCTGTATTTGTACTTTTTCTTACTGACTTCACTTCCCTAGGTACAATTCCTCTCTATTATTCTGCTTCTGATATTTTTGCATTATTAAGACATAAGGGAACCAATTTGCTACAAGGCATAAAATGAGAGGCTATTCATCTGGCTTCCTCAGAAAGCAGATTGTGGTCAAAAGGTAATGTGGCTTCTGTCTGCTTACTACATCAAATGGCTTCTGTAACACTTATCATATCATATATGTCTAGCTTTTCTTAAAAAATGACTGCCATCTGAACCCAGAGTTCATTTATAGAACATTATAACTATCTGAGCACTATTTGCAAAGCTGTGTATTAAGCATTTCACAGGAAGTATCTCTCTTCATTTTGTAGTAAATACTATTATTGTCTCCACTTTACAGATGAGAAAACTGCTGATTAAAGGTCTTAAGTACATTTGCCAAAGTCATACAGCAAGGTGAAAATAAATGAAGGTAAAAGTTTCAATAGGTATTTCTGAGTGGTATAAAAAGCACGTTGGTCAAATCTTTTCCATTCATTTTCTTGCAGACCCAATTCAATTTTCTTATTGTTGTGAAGGATGGCCTGAGTAACACATCCTTGTGGTGATTGTTTTTCATTACATCCTGTCCTTAATACAGATTCTGATGGTGACAATAAATTATCATGGACAGAGATGAGCACATACATGGTGACACAAACAAAACTCAATGATTTTCTGTTCTGCTACAACTCTAATTTTTATTTTTAAAATTAGTAACACTAATCAGTATTATCACTGTGATGTTTTATAATTTCAAATAATGACATAAATTCATATATAATTAGCTCTCTTTAAATACTCAAAATAAGAGCTAATTAAAAATATGTTCTGTGAAGTGAATTTTCTTCTACTTTTAACATTACTCATAGTGTCCTAATATAAGTATATAAAATGAACTTCTTTGTTAAAAATATTATATTGATAAAGTAGGTAAACATGCATCTTTGTACTTTAGAACAATTTAAATATAAGTAAAATATATTTGCTTTTACTAAATTAGACAGATTAATACAATTTATCTTTAAACAACTGTATTGAAATATCTGAACTATGAATTTCTTATGTTACTTTTTTTTGTAAAGATATGATGAGAAGGGCACAAACAAAGAATGCTGGAGATATTCTGATTAAGGTTTGTTTATTCAACTAACGAATAGAAGCCACCCTGTTTTAATTGAACACTGCAATGTTCTCTAATACTAGAAAGACGTTTTATGGCTTCAAATATCTTTAATGTCAAGTGGTTGCGCATTTATATTCAAGACATGACCTTCTTGGCAGTTTCTAAAGCTTTTCTATGAAAAATTTAAGAATTTGTCAGATGATATAACCTGCTAAATGTGAACATTACAGAGTTCATCAATTGCCTACTGATACCATAGACCAAGAGTCAATGAACTTTTTGTAAAGGGCCAGAGAGTAAAGATAATAGTTTAGGCTTTGTGAGCCATGCAATTTCTGTCACAACTTTAAGAAGTCCTTGCTTTGCATGATAGTGAGAATTCACAAAAATGACAAGGCTAACCATGTGAAGTTATCTTAATCTTAACGGATAAAAATATGTTTGCTCAATAGCCTTAAAATTGTTATCAAAACATAAATAAGACAATCTTAAAGTAAGCTCACTAATCTGTTATGCATCTATAAATTCTGCAGATTTTTTTTTTATTAAATCATATCTGTGTACATTAATGCAACCATGGGATACAATGTGCTGGTTTTATATACAATTTGAAATATTTTCATCTAACTGGTTAACATAGCCTTCATGGCATTTTCTTAGTTATTGTGTTAAGACATTTATACTTTACACTTAGTAAATTTCA
>NW_003852459.1:1935176-1948986 GCF_000181295.1 Otolemur garnettii
GTTTCATAGTAGGGTTGAGCACATTGGATACTTTTTCTTCCATTCTTGAGATACTTTGCTAAGAAGAATATGTTCCAGCTCCATCCATGTAAACATGAAAGAGATAAAGTCTCCATCTTTCTTTAAGGTTGCATAATATTCCATGGTGTACATATGCCACAATTTATTGATCCATACATGGGTCAATGGGCCCTTTGATCCAACAATACACACCCAGTTATTTAATACATGGAGTTGGAACTTGACTTACTGTTTCTTGTTTCTAAGAATTTGGGCCTACTTGATATGGTTGTTGAGGAAAAATAGTTTGAAGAAGTCATTTTTAAATTAAAGCCTATGGAAAGGAACAGAATATCAGCTTACCTGTGAAATTCATGAAACCTATTCTCCTCTGTCTGAATCTGATTGCAATTACAACTGTACAATAATCCCTGGCCTTTCCAAATCACAAATGTCTCTAGTCGTGTAGTGATTCTTGAAAATCACTTCAAAGAAATGAATAGAAATAAATAATTTGTAAATGAGACTTAACTTTAACAAAAGATTATTTTAAAAGATTTTAGCTAACTAAAAGTGTAATAATGGAAATGTGGAAATATAATAAATATTGAAACTACCTTATTCTTTGAAGGTTTTGTAGAAGCACAGTTAGATGGTCTAATAGTTTTGTCACAGAAGAGCCAACAGGTGTGAAGAACTACTGTGTTTGTATATCAAACACAGTTTGGAATAATTGTGTTTTGCTGACAAAAGACACATTCTTTATTATTTTCAGGTTCCTCATGAAATCTGTAACTATGCACAGCTTCTATCATCAACATAACAATTAAAAAGAAAAAATAATACTGAGAAGTATATAGGAAAATGGAAAAGTGAATACTGAGAAGTATATAGGAAAATGGAAAAGTGGTAAAACTAATATTTAGTTTTAGTGGTAAGACTAATATTTAGTACACTGTCACTTCAAACATTGTAAATACTGACAATTAAAATGTTTTGTTTCCTTGTAAAAACATTATCATTCTTGTCACGGTATCATACTACAGTTTTGTAAGATGTCACTATGAGGGATAATCAGATAAAAGTACATAGGATCTCTCTGCATTATTTTTCACAACTGCACGTAATTTACAATGATATCAAAATAAGAAAAAAATAATAAAAAACTTATCAAGAGTAGTTTAAATAATAATTGCTTTCTGGTCCTTGCATAACTAAAAACATGGAACGAGCAACATTTCTGCATCATTATGAATATTCATATTTTTTTCAAGTTTGAATAAGCTTTTACCATTTTATCACTTGTTCTTTCAATATCATGAAATATGTCCAAGAGTTCTTTTATTGTGAAGATTTTCCTAGTATCACTTTCCTTAAGACATCTTTATCTTTCTATCACAACACTTTACTTATTATGTTAATACAGACTCTCCTTCAACAATTTTTTCTGGCTGTACCTCTAGAGTCCTCCAAATAGCCACAGTGTTAACACTTCCCTAGTCAGCTCTTCCTTCGCCAACTCTATTTATGCAATACTCAAATTTCACTTTCAGAGTTATCACCTATTTTGTTCCTGCACCTTCATCTTTTTGATAATTGTTTTTGTAAAAGATCACAACACAAATTTATTTCTAGGAAACAAGGAAGAAACACTATCATATACTTTGCCGCCTGTGTGTGAACTGAAAAGCTGATGCTTAAAGACTATTACTAAAGAGTCACTAAATGTGATGTGTCATCTGTCACTAGCAGAGTGAGTTCTGTACTAAAGAACTGGCAGCAGGTTTTGTGCTTTAAGCATGTACAGTTAATGTACTATGGAACTAAAATTTGAATCATGTCCTGGAGCAACTGCTGTTATCTAATTGTGCTAACTTAAATTGGAACATATTAGAACCACACAAAGCAAGTCTGCCCATACTTAACCCTGCCACTGAAGTGAAAGAAATCATACATAATATGTACATACACACATACTGCTATATTCTGACAAACTACATTGTCAAAAACAGGCAACTGGTCAGCTTAGGAGAAGGGCCCTAGTTTATCCACCCCTTCTATAGGGTCTGCTAAATTATATGACCCAACCATCAAAGTTGCTTACCACATAGTACATACTTTGGCTTGGACCTACAATAAAGTCTTTTCTTGCATAGCCCTTTACCTAGAGCTGGATTTTGTATCACCAACTAAGAGCAACATTCCCCAGTGTGGAAGATGCTGTCTCCATAAATCCTATAGGCAAAAAAGGGGAGCTATACATTTGTGTGGTAGGAGGTGCCAGTTACAATAATTTGTCCTTTATTATGAATGGTATATTTTGGAATATTCCAGCCCACTGCACCAAAAATACTTCTCGAATGTGAGTTCTTTAAACTTCATAGTTTATTTTATTTAGCTTAAAACTAAAACTTAAAATTAACTTAACTAATACTTCGTAGTTTTATTTTATTTTATTTCAGCTTAATGTGAAGGTACAAACAACCAGGTCAAAATATTTGATTTTGTTAGGTAGAGTCCCTCTTGTGGTTATGTCCTGCATTTTAACCAAAATTTCTAATTTGCAACTTCTTACTCATGTCCATCTCCCAAAATGTCAACCATATAGCAATATTCTATAGAATATTTCTGGGATCCTTGTCCCTTTGTACTATAGGATAGAAGGAAAGTTAACCTACTCTAGGACAAGACATAAACACTTCCCCTTTTGATTCTATATAATGCCAACTGCCTCTGTTTCACCTTGTTTATAGATAAGAAAGAATGCATTCTTCAGATCAATGGTTATACACCATGTATACAAAGTTAGACTAATATCCTTCAGCCATGTCAACCATAACACTGGCAACTGAAGCTAACCCTTAGTTGAATTTATGATATTCCAAGTCAAACTTCAGAATCCATCTTGCTTTTACAAGGGCTACAGTAGTAAATCGAATGGGAACATGATGGGAACTATCACTGCTACATCCTCTAAGATTCCAAGCATGACATCAATCTCTGCCATTCCACCTAAGCCATAATTACTGCATTTTGCCAAGTTGGTGAAAGTTTTTTTTAACTTTTCCCATTAAGATAACTTTATTTCTGATGAGTGAGGCAATTTTAGCACTTGGCCTCAAAATTCTTCCACTCATCTCTCTTCTTCAAATCTTGGTAGTCTGTGACTAACCTGAGCAGAAGAAGGCAGTAAAAAGTGAAACTATGAGAATTCTAAAGACATTTTCAAAGAGGTTGTCTAGTGTCTACCTCTTCCCCATGACCTGATTGTTCTGGCTGATTCCACCTCTTATGTAAGAAGTTCAAGTACCCTGAGAATGCCATGCTAGAGAATTAGCACATACTACTGTAGATGACAGCTTCAGCTGAGATCTTAACCCACAGATAGCATTTAATTCTTTCCAGGTACGTGTGTTATCTTGGATGGCCATTGCAGCTGAGTCTTTAGATGATTAGAGCCAGCCAACATCTGACTGCAACAGCATGAGAAGTCCCAGGTGAGAATTTCCTGAATCCTTCCCAATCCACAAAACAGGAGAAAAAAGAAACAATTATTTCAAGCCACAGAGCTTTGGGATAATTTGTTACATGGCATAATAACCAGACAAGAGGGATGAACCAGCTAACAAGTATAAGGTCCATTTTAATTATATTCTTGGGGTGTCAGGAAATGACCCTAGAGGTACATCTGTGGAGCACGTGGGATCAGACTGAACTGCAACTGGGCCAGAACACCATTTATTATTTCACCATAATGTATCCCCCGGTATGATTACCAAGCAAATATTCATAGGGTTCTTTGGGGAGGATCTGGGACAATCATTATTTTATGTAGAAAGTCTGACAATTATTAAGTTGACGAACTCATCCTAGAAAAAGTGTTACATATCTCCTTGCTGAATATCACTATGGTTACCTTCCAGGTACTCCCTTTGGGAAACTATGCACTAACACCAGCACCTAGTCCACCCTGCAAAACAGTTTTGTAGCTCTTTGTCAGGGTTGACCATCAGAGATGTGGTCATATTACCTGTGATGTCCTGAATGCCATCAGAAGTCTTCCTTTTAATATTTTATACTCAGGTAAAGAAAAAAGTCATTGGAAGCCAGATCAATCAGAGGAGTGGGGAGGGTATTCCAGTACAGCTATTTGTTTACTGACTAAAAACTCCCTCAAAACCAGTGCTGTGTGAGCTAATGCATTGCTGTGATGCAAGAGCCACATCTTTCTCATGCAAAGACTTTCAATTAAGATTTTCCTCACTCTATGTGGATGTCTAACTCTCTTCATAGCCTAGGAAAGTGTTTTGAATTTTTTTTAAGTAGGTCTTCTAAACTTGTTGCTCTCTCCTCCCCCTCAGGAATCTCATTATATTATCTAGATGTCTCAAGGGCTTTGTTCATTCCTTGTTTTTTTTTCCTTCTGTCATTGTCTGACTGGATCATCTCCAATGACCTGTCTCCAGATTCTGAGATTTTTTTTATTTTACTTAGTAGAAACTTTTGGATACATTTTGTTTTCTCTTTAATGAGTTTTATAGTTCAAGACTTTCTCATTTGTATCCTGAATTTTCATCTCTATCTCTATCTATCTATCTATCTATCTATCTATCTATCTATCTATCTATCCTTTATCTATCCTTGATGACTTTCTCATTTGTATCCTGAGTTAAATTTTCTAATTTCTTTGTATTGGTTTTAGTTTGAAATTCCTCAAAATAAATATTTTATTTTCTTTATCTGGCATGTCAAGGAGTTCTTTGTGATTGATTCTGTTGTAGCACAATTTTTGCAGTCCTCTGGTGGTGTCACATTTCCGTGTTTCTTCATGTTTTCTTTGCATTTCCATTGATACCTATATACATCTGGTATAGCAGTCACTTCCATTTTTTTTTTTATTTTCTTGCTTATTTTTAATTTTTATTTCTTTGCTTTTTGCTGTTGTTTTTACAGAGTCCCACCCTATGCCCTGAGTAGTGTGCAATGGCATCATAGCTCACTGCAACCTCAGACTCCGTCTGTGGGCATCCAGCTGCCTCAGCCTCCAGAAGCCACTGGGATTATAGGCTCTCACTGCAATGCCTGCCTGGGTTTTTTGCTTTGTTTTGTTTTCTATGAGCCAAGGGTCTCACTCTCACTTTAGGCAACTCTCAAACTCCTGAGCTCAAGCAATTCTCCCTCCTCAGCTTCCCACAGTGCTTCCCAAATATATATTTGGATGAGTAGGACATTTTAGCTTTGATTTTGTGCACCAATGGTAGTATGAGCTTTATATGTTTCCTTCAGAAGTACACAGGGTCATTTGTATTTGTGATCTCCTTGGTTATTAGTTGAGTTTGTGATGAAATTTTATAGGGACTTGGAGACCAACTTAGTCAGTCTTTGGGTCCCACTGGTTGCAGTAGTAAGGCTGAGCATGGTTGTTTTTTGCGTTCATAGTAGCTTACAGTGGCACTGGTATTAGTGGGTCTTATAGGGCCAAGCTTGGGCCTTCAGGTGGCCCAAAAGCTAATAAGTGGGTTCAGTGGGATAGGTGTGTGGGCATGTTTTCAGAACCCTGCGCAGCTGAAGTGAGTGAATGATGGCAACAATGTAGGTGGAGCCATCCCTGGCACCCAAATGGTCCATGTTGGTATTGCTGATAGCTCCATTGGATGGATGGGTTAGTCTCCAGTTCCACAGCCACCATCAGCAGAATGGAAGGCATGGTCCTAAGTGAGCTTAGGAGAACTTAGATTTCTTGCTTCTTCCCCAGGTAGACGGTAATTGCACCTGCATCCTATCAAACTTAGCCAGGAGTTAGGGTTCAGCCCATCTTTAAACTCTCAAAAAGGTACGGGCTTTGGGTTTGGGGCCTACAACCAGAGATGATAAGGTGCCACGGGGGCAAGCAGCATAGGAAAGAAGATGTGGGAAGTTGTTGGCTTGTGTGTTGTTCTCACAGCAGCCAGTTGCAAGGCAATGGGTATGATCCAAGTATGCACAGGACAGAGCATGGGCTCCTGGTGCCTCCTGGGCTGGGTAGCTACTGCTCCTGTCTATGTCATTAATTATCATGGTTGGTCTGGACCCTGGCTTCCATAAACTATGTCCACTCTGACCTTGAGACATAGTTCGATTATATCTCTTACCCTTCATATGACAATTAAGCCCCATGAATTAGTATGTATTAATTTGGCATTCTATCACCTCAATGAAATCAGGGAGCCCATTCTATTACATCCTCTTTAAGAATAATTTCTAGCCTCGTATAGACATATACTTACAACAATGCTTGTGCACCCCTCACCCACACATTCTTTATTGCTTTGCTTGTATTCAGGGCTTTCCACAGAATATAGATATCCAGTGGGTTTCACTGATTTATGAAGCATACCCACACGAATCACCCAGGTTTGTGAGCATCTGACATTTCCCTCACTGTTTTCCAGGCATTCCTGTACTTTTCTTTATTTAGTGAAGTTAATCAATTTTTCCAGGCTTTCACAGGCCACCTTAGTAGTACATTAGTGCCATCTCCCTTGGTTCTTGTCAGAGTGTTAAATCTTAGATAACACAGCAGTATTCCATATAAAGAAACTTCTCAGATATAACTTTATAGTCTGCAGACCTTAATCCAGCATCCTCAGATCAATGCCATAAATATTTTCCTGGGCTTTATCTGTAATGCTGACTAGTACCTACAGTCAAATAGCACTTAATCATTTTTTTTCCCATTAGCAGGCCCAATATTTTCCTAGCCAATTTATTCTGAAGTTTAACCCAGTTAAGAATCTTCTGGAGTGTAGCAGAAGTAAGGGTACGTCCTGAAGAAGGCATGCGTTATCTTGCAAGCAGAGGGATCCACATCATCTCTAAGACTGGATACAACTCCTGTCTTTAAACAGGAAGGACTGGCCATTTCTGAAAGCCCCCCAAAATCAAAATGATCAACAGTCAAGATTCTACAGAAACACGACATCAACATCAATATCTCTAATATCTTGGTTCTACTTTTCCCCAGTTAAAGCTCAGACCATAGCAGAGATCACTCACTAGGATTCTCTACCCTCCTAAGAGTCTCCTTCTATATTGCCAAGGGGGCATTTATGACTATCATATTAATGAAAAAATAATAATTAGCCACACTCTAACTTAAAATAACCATCAATCATACTTTATATTTCTTGTTATTTTTCTAAAGCATTAATAGTAACTAATGAGGAACATCTAACTCCATATCTTCTTCTTTTTTTAATAACTAGACACTAATATTTGTTTTTATTTTTTTATTTTTTATTGTTGGAGATTCATTGAGTGTACAAACAACCAGGTTATCTTGATTGCCTTTGTTAGGTAAAGTCCCTCTTATAATTCCATATCTTCTAATGACTACGTAGGTTTTATTTTTAAATGCATCCAATATTATACTACCCATTGTGTTACTTCCCACTTGTTCACTACCAGTAAACAGTCAACAACTGCATTGCTTTGGTGTACCAAGACATTTTAGTACTATCACTATCATTAGTTCATAATGCCAGCCAGCCAGTGGGTAATTGCAGCTCTAATATTCTATGTTACAGTTTGCTCTTCAAGATCACTCTTGATATAAAATGTTCTGAGTTAAGGACCTCAGGAATAGTATGTAAGATAGAAATTCTCATGCAGGAGTTGTATCAGGGGAGATACATTAGAACAACACCTGTAAGGAAGAGGAGCAGGATTGGACAGAGGAAGAAGTTGAACTGTGATGCAGATGAAACAGAGGCCTCTGCCAGCCTTGTAGGCATGTATGGAAATGAGTTGGTCATTCAGAATGATCCCAAATTAGCACAATGGGGCCCTGTCTGGGAGACTCGCATGTATTGCTCATTGCATATGATTTAGCCCTAGGATGGGACAAACATGGAGTGAGGCAGCTAACTCAGACTGAGGATGATTTCTAAAGTGAAACAGTCAGTAGTCATCTATAGCCAACCCCAAGTGACTACTGAAAGAGTGGATGTTTTACTCCTGAAAGAAGAATCTCAGAGGCCTACAGAAAGATGCATTCCTGTTGCTACGTAAATAAAGAAAGATGTTCAATGATAACACGTATATTCACTGGGGGATCTGTTTTCATCAAAAAAACCTCAAGCTGCAAATGACTGTGTCAAAGAGCCCTTCACCAGGGGATATAGTTTGGCGATGTGACAGGGTGAAAATGTGTAACAAGGAGAGTACAGACGGCATTTTTAATGGAACTAGAGAGGGGACGATATCTGCAGTGATTCTCAATTAGTAAGTCAAACCACAAACAATTTGAAATTTGTGATACAAAATGAAAAATCTTTACGTAAGAGGATAGTATTTTGAAGAAATGTGAAAAAAGAACCAAGAGTTGTCTGCAAGAAGCAATGAGGTTCGTATTCAAAATCACATAAGAGTAAGGAAGTAAGAAGAGAAATAATTGAACAAGGACATTTCAGAGAAAAAAAAACGTCGCCGAACAGAAGTTTTACAGAAATGCAGGTTTTAGATTTCCTCACTAAGAGTTCTTAATTACATACCTTGTGAATCCGAAATCAGAACCTCACTGAAGGGCATATCCAAAGGGAATATGGACACAGTTCTTCCCCAATGGTAGAGTCTGGGCTCAGTCATTATCAACATATACATAGTTCATCTTGAACAACCTCCAAACTAAAGAATTCCTGCAATTATGATAGACAATATTTGATAGTCCAGAATAAACAAAATGAGAAAGGTCCTCATTATAGCTA
Organism: Otolemur garnettii; assembly: GCF_000181295.1. Classification (NCBI taxonomy): domain Eukaryota; kingdom Metazoa; phylum Chordata; class Mammalia; order Primates; family Galagidae; genus Otolemur; species Otolemur garnettii. The sequence goes on from NW_003852459.1 coordinate 1,943,921, forward strand.
AGTGAATCTTAGCCTTGATTCTGTCTGGATTGTTCACCTGAGAAAACCATTGCCCCAGTGAACGGATTTTGACATAATTTAATTATTAAAAAATTAAAAATTTAATTTGGAGTAAAATTTTTTTTAAATAAATGTCATTAAGAGAATCTGAAATAATTTTGGAAGATAAAAGTTTACAAAACATTTTAGTTGGCAGAAAATTGGAGGGGGGGAACACTGGAATCTTTCTATATTTCTGGATGATAAGCCATTTGGGGAAAAGATAGCTATATCATATCAACTATGTAGCCCAATTAATGAACAGATTCAATATTCAGTGATATTTATTTGGTGAAATGAACACATGCTTCAACAATCTTTCAACATAATTATCTTACAGACGTCTAAAGATGGGCTTCTGGCTTACTTAATTCTAAATTTAAATTCTGCCTTTAACATTTTTGCTTTGGGTCTGACATAGCCTTCCCTTCCCTGTTTGTGACCTGTCTTTTCTACTCAGGCCACTTAATGTCATTCCCTATCTCCTAATGTCTGAGATTCTGTTTCAAGTTCAGCTGAGCCTTTTCACCATACCACAATGACCTTCAGATGTACTCAGTGGAGCCCTTTCCTTCTCTGTTGATTGAAGACATACAGAACTGAATTTCCATCCTGTCAGCTCTTTGTTATCCTTCATGAATTTCTATTGTTCGTAACTTTAATTGTCCAAATTTAAAGCTATGTTATCAAACTCTGAAATTTAAAAAGTGTAAATAAATAGCTAGGGTCACTTAATAGTATTGAAAACCTTTCCATAAACACAAAAGATATCAACTTTCTGTAAGCACAAAAAGATACCAACTTTTGATGATATAAACATGGAACAGTTTTATTTATGTGTATACTGCTATGTGGCTAGTCCCTTAATATCTTGAAGTTTTTAATACACGTCTAGTCACTTCTCAATAATTAGAAGAATTTTTTTTGGTATTAAAGATGCCATTCTGATTAATTCAAACCTTCCACATTAAACTAGATTAAAGTTTTTCTTCCTTTCCACCAAGTGAGGTTAAATCACTTGTGTTCTAGTGTTCTGGTGGGAGTCGGGGAGCCAAGTGCAGACAGGGTCATTATTTATACCCTCCCCTACGTTGTTTTCTAGAGTTAGTTATTCTGATTAAAAATCAGTGAAAGTGCTTCTTGACTTATCTGAATGAGGAAGTGATCCTGATAGGTTGATTATTGTTCTTTCTCTTAATGACTAAACCTTGCTATTCCTGCCTTCTATGTACCAATCACCTAATTGCTGGCTTTCTTGGGGGACTCTGGGATAGGTTATTAAGCCCCTGCACAGAGGTATTCTATAGTACAAATTCCTAATGTTAGAAATAAGGTTCTTGCTACATCTTTTCCAATGTCACTCATTTCCCACCAGCATCAGCCTATCCCATGGCCTCTTATTGATCTGTTCAATAGTTATTGCCAAATGGATCCCTCTTTTGAAGTTCTTCCATTTATTTTTAAGGTATTCTGTCTGCTGGTAGTATAGGAGCACCCTGGCAAGTGCTCTGGCTAAACAGCCAGCCAGGGAAGAACAAAATTCTCACTCCCTTATTTTGGGCATCCATTCTTAAGAAATGAGTCCCTAGGCTTTGGAAAAGTAAAAACTTTTGTCCAACAATATTCACAAACATTCCCCATGAGATCATGTCATTTCAGAGTTCTTTCCTATATTATCTCCTCTGCTGGAATCACACATTGGAGAAAACCAGAAAAAAATCCTTCTCAGTCTCTTCTCATTCTCACTTGACATTAATAACTGTTACTGGCCCTAAGAGTCTCTAATCTTTCATTCCCACCATGAGAAGACATAGCTGGCATGGGCCAGGAAGGTCTGACTTGTGCTGCAGCTGACAAGTCTTTTCCAATCAACTGAATCAAGAAGAATTGGCTGAGACTGTGAGCAGCTCAGCCAGATGGCAGTTGAAGACAGTGGAAGATAAACGCTGTTAAGGTTTGAATCAGAGTAAGCCTATTCCTACAAAATATCTTATGTAAGAGATTCCTGTATATAGTGGTCTCTCCTTGTCTGAGGTTTTACCTTTCATGATTTAAATATATATTAAATATATATATTTAAGTATGATTTCAAGATCAACCATAGCCTGGAAATATTAAATGAAAACTTCCAGAAATGAGTACTTCATATGTTTTGTATATCCTTCTGAGTAGCATGACAAAAGCTGATACCATTTCTCTCTATCCCAACCAGGATGGTAATCATCTCTTTATCTAGCACATTTGCACTGTGTAATTACCCTTCTGTTAGTCATCAGCATTGCTCCTGACATCCAACTGTTGACATTGTTGTGACTCTATAATCCGGGATCACCCAAAGTAGATGATCTTCATTCTGATGTATCACAGGTTAATAGTGGCCTAAGGCTATGTCATAATGCCTACATCATTCACCTTACTCTTCGTCTCATCATGTAGATGTTTTATCATCTCACATCATCATAAGAAGAAGGGTGAACACAGTACAATAAGGTGGTTTAAGAGAGACAGGGAGTGAGAGAGAACATTTACATAACTTTTATTATAGCACATTATTAAAATTATTATAATTTTGTTACTAGTTATTGCTAATCTTTCTGCCTAACTTATAAATTAAACTTTGTCATAGATATTCATGTATAGGAATAAACATAGTATATATAGGGTTCATCACTCTCTGCAATTTAAGACGTCCACCTGGGTCTTGGAACGTACCTCCTATGGATAAGAGAGGACTACTGCATAAAACAATTTATAAATAAATAAAAACTTATTAATGTTTATTTCAAGTAAAACTGGATTTTCAAATATGAAAAGGTATTTATTGGGCCACAAAAAAATTAAGTCACATATAATTGGGGTAAGAGTGGCAGGTATACACTAAAGTTAAGTCATAAATAAAGTGGATGCTTTCTGACATCCCTCTACCTATAATCTCCTTAGTTTCTAGTGGCACTTTTTTGCTGGTGTGGATGTGAATAGTTTTCATTTCTCTTATAACCATCACCAACAATGTAATTTTCTGAATTGGCCTTATAAGCAGTACTTTATACCTTTCATTTTACTCTTTTTGTTTGTTTGTTTTTGGCCGGGGCTGGGTTTGAACCCACCACCTCCGGTATATGGGACCGGCACCCTACTCCTTTGAGCCACAAGTGCTCCCCTATACCTTTTATTTTATCCAGAAATTCTAAGTATATAGTATTCTGTGTGTATATACACATATGTATATATATGTATATGTATATATATGGGTGCGTGTGTGTATACATACATACATATATGCATATATATATATGAAGAAGGAGAGAGAGAGATTCTCCCTCTTTCTAAATTTCTTTGTCTTGATTCAAATGTGCTGATGTGGGAAAAAGGATACAGTTTGTGGGGAGGTGATGATACTGATATTGACAATATTTTAATACCCATCACACTCTTGATCTTCTTTTCCTTTCAGTATACTGCATGGAGGATTGAGTGTGACCTAAGTATGAAACAGTCTTAGTCCTGATGACTTAGTAATAGGAGATCTATTCAGTTAACCTGGACCTTCCCAGAAATGATCCCAAGAGATCAAATCCCACAAACCACACAGATACACAGACTTTGAAACATACCAGACTTTAGGTCTTCGCTCTAAGACCCGTGTTTGACATACACTGATTTTCGTTAAAGTAAGGTACATAAATACACACACTATAATAAAATTAAAAGACCTACAGACACTCAAAATGGAAAGAATGATCAAGCAAAAGATAAATAAGATACTTTAAAAGAACAACTAGGTTAGTGTATTTCACTGATACTTTCCCTTTAAAGCCCACTGTCAAAATAATTCCTTATTTATGTTACAGTTTCAAATTTGTTTTTGTTTTCATACTTTTTTCAAGAAGAGCAAAACATCAATGGTTTTATTCATTTATAGACAATCTTGTCCAATTAGCATTAAATTATAATTAATTACTAACAATGGAAAATTATTTTTTAAGTAAGTAAATTAGTATCATGGAAAATGATTTCCAATCATTTGGTGTTACATAAAGTATTCTTTCAAATACATACTCCAAACTATAGTCTCTACATGTACGTATATTGATGATAGAGAATATGGTTTCTACACTTCCAGGATGTGGCTTAGTAAACAACCTGAGAATATTACATATGATCAACATGAAAGAATGCACAAATGAGTTTCATGATAAAACAAAGAGGACAATGGTAAGAGAAAATTATTCTGTCTATGTTTAAAGACGATGCTTTGCTCTTCTACTCTTCATTTTCTACTCCCTTCATGAAAAATTCAGTCTACAGGCCATGAGGTGGGGAGTTGGTTAGTGTGGGATGTTGTGGCTAAAGGGATGGCATGCACAAGGTGCAAGGGAGCAGATTATAAGTTGGCCTAGCATGGAGTGTGTTAGAGCCCAAGGGCAGTTAACTCATCAGTACTGAGTGGCTTGAGGAGGACATTCAAACATGGGGGAGGGAACTTGCCAGGGAGAGTCAGATCATGAATAGTATAAATAAAATGTCTCCAGAAGGGCTGTCTCTTTACTGAGTGTGAAAGCCCAAGTAGGTTGCAGAAGACATATACATGAAAAGTGACCATCCAGCAGGGGTATAATAATCCTAGCAAGACAAGAGTATATCCACAAGGGACATCACATTGTCAGGAGGTACTGGATCATGAATAGGTAGGCTAGAAGACATGAAGTGAGAAGGATTTCCAAATTGTGGGCAGTCTCACTCAGGGATTTGGGAAAAAGTTAGAGAAAGAAGGCATTTACATGTAGTAGGGAACAGCACAGATCTACACAATGCATTGGAGCCCAATATGATAAAGGGATCTTAGCATGAGGAAGATGGCAGCAGTATTGGGATATTGGTTACATGAAGAGAATATTAAGCACATAAAGAACTATATTAAGAATAGTGGGACAGGAATTCTGGGAAGATGGCCAACTGGTAGCAACCCTGTTCAGAGGCTCCTGAACAAAGGAAGAAAAACTGGTTGGAATCAGAATCTATGAAGT